>NC_056725.1:1519696692-1519716692 GCF_019279795.1 Protopterus annectens | reverse complement strand
AACAAGTAAATACAATAAGAATGCATGTAATGAATAACCAGTTGAATATACAAAATATATGTCCTGAAATCACAAATCAAATGAATATTAAATGCTCAAACAATGCCTATCCTAAGGATACAAAAAATCCTAGTCAAATACATTTCAAATGGAATGACATGAAAAATAGCGAACCTATGTGAGAAATGTCATAAATGAAAGTGAGTAATGAAGGGGGGAGGGGAAAAAAGAAAAATGAGGTAAAATACTAGTACAGATGTCACTGGAGAAAGCAGATGCAATCTATTTAATATTCCTACGTGTTCTTAGTCTCGGTTTTATCAAGGCTCTATCATTGAGGCCAGATCCTTTATCTGCCCTAAGCCGAACTATCCTGTCACATTCCTTGTTCTCTGTATGCGTCCTAATATCACTGCCTCTTATTGCTGGAACTATAGTTTCAAGTACTCTAAAACAAAAACAGTGCGATCTTCCTGCAAGATTGACGTGTTTCGCTAAGGCATTATAAGGTGAACCCTTCCTTATGTGATAGATGTGTTCCCTCATTCTGTCCCTTAATGATCGGTTGGTTTTCCCAACATAAAAGTGGGAGCAGATCTGACAGGTGGCCAAATATACCACATTAGTGGTCATGCAGTCAGCCTCCACATTTATTTCATAAGTGACAAGCGTATCAGGATGTAAAAAGTTGCTGTCTTCATTAATAATGCTCAGAATGATCGGCTGGAACACATTGGAATATTAGATATCAGGCCGAATGACAGTAGTGACAGGAAAAATACAGACTCTGACAATGCAATATGCTCTACCACTGACTCAGTGGATGTCATCCATATCATACATCCGAGTGTAAGTGAGACCAATAATTTATATCCTGCAGTCAAGATTGTAAAGGATAAACCTTGCCTACTTACTGATTCTGTGGTTAGACCTAAAGTTAGGAAGAATGTGGGGGAAGTTAGTCTGGATGCCAATCCACAGGTGTCTTTTCCCCTGCCAATTCGACTGGAGAAAGGCCTGAGAAGGGCAAGGACTATGAGTCGTGGCAGGCAGAAAAGGAAACTCTCAGGGGAGTTTCAACAGAACCGCACTTTGAAAAAGATGTGGAACAGAACAGACAAAACATAGTACACAATCTATCTGATGTTGCACTCTCACAAGATGATTTCAACTTATTGAGAAAAGGGCTTAGCTTTATACCCAAAACACACAGTAAGTTAACAGATACAATTATTGACTTGAAACTTTATTGCAGGAATGTAATGCTGAAACTCCATTTTGGAGGTTCTGATACTACAGCATATTCAAAGGATGCATTAGTGTTTAAAAAATTAAGTGAGTATACACCTGTACATCATCCACTTGTTGAAGCCTATTTTAGGCTCACAGAAGATGAGATATACAACTATTACAATCGAACCAAATCAGGTAGGATTTTAAGAAAATATGATAATTTAACATACCAAGAGAGGCAGAGTCTTAAGAGACTACAACAGGACCATAGAATCATTACTAGACCTGCTGATAAAGGTGGTTGTATTGTAGTGATGAATACCCTACACTACTATGATTCTATGTCTAGTATGCTGCATGATAAATTTTATAAAGAGACTGAGTTATCAGCAGTAAAAGAAGTCATTTTATATGTACATAACATCCTATCAGACATTCATAAGAGTGGTTTGATTGATCGTGATTTACATGAATACCTTCTAGTGAAAACACCCTTGATTCCAGTTATACATGGCCTGCCAAAATTACATAAGAATGCCAGTGACCCACCCATGAGACCAATTGTCTCTGGCCATGGATGGGTCACTGAGCATATCTCTGTATACATAGAGAAACATCTGAGGCAAGTACTGAACAAGAATAAGTTTGTATTGAGGGACTCCAAACAGTTCTTAATAGAACTATATGATTGTTTTAACTGTAATGGCATCACTGATGAATATATGTTCATGACCCTTGATATGGAATCACTCTTTACGGTCATTCCAAACACCTTAGGACTTATGTTTATTTCTGAATATCTTAAGGAACATAGTGAGTACGACATAGTGAAGATTGATTTATTGGTACACTTCCTGGAACTAGTACTGGAAAATAATTTTTTGTTTTCAATGACATCATATACAAACAGGTAGATGGCGTAGCTATGGGCACTTCCTGTGCCAATAGCTACGCCAACATGTTCCTTGCACATTGGGAACAGCATATCTTGTTCTGTGAGACATTATTTAAAGAACACGTTAAGTTCTATCGACGTTTTGTCGATGATGTGTTTGTGATATGGAATGGCACATTAGAACAACTTCAATTGATGCACACTATCATGAATAATCTAATTGATTGTCTCAAATTTACAATGTAGTTTTCATATAACAGAATTGAATTCCTGGATTTGTATATTGAAAAACTTCCAAATGGTCTTATTAATACAGGAGTGTACAGGAAACCATGTCATATTAATACCCTGCTCATGAGATCGAGTATGCACCCTCCTTTTGTATTCAGGAATGTTATGGTAGGTCAGGCCATTAGAGCATCAAGGCTAAATCCTTTGGAGGCAGGCTTTTGGTTTGTGCTACAGACTTATGCATGCATACTTGCTTTTACTGTTAGGATATGCATTCTTACTTTGCTACTACTTTATAGAATACAAAAAAAGACAGTCATTAATTTTTAAAGCTACAGTAAAACTTCTGTTGTGCTGCATGCATACCACTTGCTTACCTCAGTCTCTCCAGATGTTCAGAATGGGTCTTCTGATTCAACTCAATTTCAGCATTAGCTGAGAAAACACACCTCCACAAACCAAAGCACTTAAAACAAAAGCAAAGAAGCAGATAACTGGAACCACTGTGTACTTTATTGAACGCTTTTGTCTCCACAATGGAGACTTCTTCAGTATGATTAAAACCATCTCCCAACAAGCTTATAAATGCAGCCTTTTAGGTAATTAATCAATTAACTACATAATAAGTCCCTAAAAGGAGCCACACTTAACAGTTATTATAGCGCATTACATATAAAGAAATGATAATAATACAAATTCTAAAAACATGCTACATAAAACAGGCTAACTATTAATGTCACATTAAACTGCCTTTAATCTAAGGACAGGACTTATAGACACCCCACTGTTAAGACCAGGAGGTTCACTTGCATTAGTCCTAATCTGCCATCTTAATTCAGATAGCTCTAAAAAGTAATTCAATGGGCCACCCCTTTCTCACAGTTTTGTCTGTTCTAAAATAATAAATCTAAATCTATGACCTTCATTGGCTATAATATGTACTGCCAAGGTATTTTACACTCCCTTCTTTTAATATCATAGTAGTGTTGATACACCCTGCTTCTAAGGGCATTTTTAGTTTTCCCAATATAAAAGCTCAGACATTGGGAACATAAAGCAAGGTACACTACTGCTTTACTACTACAACAAAACCTGCCATTTAGTTTATATTTTCCATAGTTGGGGATGTTAATTTCCTTACCTTCAATTATATATTGACACTGCATACAGTAACCACATCTTGTCATACTCCCTTCACTGCTAGAATTATACTTGCGTCTTTCCAGCATATTCTTAATGCAGCAATCATTTTTATACACAATATTGGGATAAGTCCCTACCAATTCAAGTTGTTCAACATTTGTATGAAAAATGTTCCAATTAAGTTTTATAATGTCATTGAGTTTATAAAAATGTTGATTGAAATTAAATATGCCCGTGTTCCTAAAATGTCTATTACCATCCTCATTCTCCTATTTTTGCGGAACATTACCTATACCAAGTAAAGGAACAAAGTATCCATTATTCCTTTTTTGTATGACTTCATTAAGAATTTTAACTACATACATCTCTGGGTACCCTCTATGTGTTAATATTTCTCTTAATATGTCCATTTACTCCAAAAATGCATGATAGACACCATTCTGGCAAGTTATACCCCCTGACCCTTAACCAATGATTTATTTTGGTGGAGGGGGTGACTGCTATCAAAATGTAAAAGACTAGTTGAATACATGGGCTTACGGAATATATTAGACGTAAATTGTCCTAAAGCCCCATTTTTTTTATAGTAATGTCTAAATAATTATTTTTTTCATTGTTGATAGTATGTGTAAACTCCAAAAAATCCATGCCAGCTTTTATGAATTCTAAAAAATTTGTCTAGCTTATACCTATCTTTGTTCCATAGAATAATATTATCATCAAGGTAATGACCCTAGAACATTCAGCTATTGACAAATGGAGTTTTGAAAACAATGTCTCTTTCCCAAAATGCCAAAACAGTATTAGCAAGTATGGGGGCACATGCTGCTCCATTGCTACACCTTCTACTTGCTAAAATAGCTGCTGTTCAAATATAATAATATTTGTACTAATACTGTTTCCATCACACTTCTGCTGCTTTAACTGTTAGATGAGTTAACTTTGCAGACATGCACGGGGGGCGTAAATTCCATGACCTGACACATTTTTGTTTTGGCTTTATACAGTAATAACATTGATTTTAAAGTGTTGGATGCAAACCTATGCATAAGGGACAACACATTTTCTTCAAAAGAGGTGATTGTCCATCTTTGCCAGAGAAGAAGTGCTACTCATACATAGTCATGAATCATTCATAAATACAGCTGACAGTTTGAGGTGTTAACCATGTATGTGTGTGACCTGACTATGTTCAATATTTAGATTTATTTCTGCATGTGTCTTATTTAATATAATATTATATTTATATTTAATAATATTATTATTACAGAAATATAGTATACAATAAACCCTTAGTCATACATCTGAAAACACAAAAATGGTGTCTTATCCCTAGCACATATAATTCATATATGCTCCACTATCTAAAATGTTATAAGTACTATTGAATATAATGTGAAATGCAACAACAGTAAAAATATCTGGAATGGTCTGTATTAGAACTTAGGGCAATGTGTATGGCAGCTCTACACTTACAGCTATTGCCACAAGAATGTTGAAATAGCACTTGCATATTTTTCTGTTCATTGCTATAAACTGGACTGTCACAACAGCAAAATGTGTTGCACTTTCTGTATTTGAACCCAGGATCAGCTGAATTATAGCCTTGCACTTACACCTGCTGCCACAGGAATAGTTAAATGACAGTTGCAAAATTGCCCATTTGTTCTTAAGTTTTGTGTGTTAACTGCAGCACAACTCCACTTAGCATGCTTGTGCTGTGCCCAACAGAATCAGTAGAAGCTATCCATTTTAAATAATTGACTGTCTGCAGGTGTTAGGGAACCTTGCTAACTGCAGCACAACATCCCTTAGTGGTATTGTACAACTGAAACAAAAATTTCAACAATGTATCCTTACCTCCTGTCTGCAGCTGTTCTGTCTGCTTCCTGTGTGGGCAAGTAGTCCAGGTTTCACCACTGCTAGGTGTCATACAAATGAGATAGCACAGCTAAACCTGGCATTCATTGTGTTTCTCCATTTCCCTAGTTTGCGCGAAGCCACTCACAGTGGAAACCCTGTGTTAGAAAAATATGTACTTAAACATATATGAAGTGCTAGTTTAAAAGCAAATAGTATGTAATGCATTTTATTCTATTTTACAATATGGCAGTAAGAATGATCTTACATGTAATTGCTTGAAGCTTTGGAGCTGCAGTGTGATTGAACTCTGACCCTGGCAGTAGCCAGCTCAGCAAGCTTATGTTTTTCACTAATGATTATCTGCTGGGTCAGGAAAAAGCATCTATCTTTCTTCCTCTGAGATAGTTGGCCTTGTGAATATTATCGGCACAGCTGTTATTAGTTAATGTTGCCAGAAGGAACAAAGAAGCGTATTAAGAACCAAACTGACTATTGTATTCGAGCAGGACTGGAACCTTGAAAGAGCAACATTTACAGAAAGACATTATAACTAACCAGGTGCCTTGCAAGGCTGTATTATTCTCATGGGAAAGTTTTTAAAAAGTATAACCTCAGCACTTTCTTATGAGTAGAATATTGTAGACTATAGTGATGTAAGTGCCCTGTGACTGACCAGGTCAGTAAGGTGGGCAAGACTGATTGTAAATAGTATAAAGCAATGTATACTTCCTGAATGTAATTAGTCAAAATTCTATACTTGCATTGTATAGTCTTTTGCCTCCTGGTGTGCACTAGTAAAACGTTTTGAACTTGAACCTCCTGTATTATTGACTGTTATTTAAGAAAAACCTGATGATTTTACAGTCTGTTTTAATAATTTTGCTGACATTTTGATCCTTCGAGACGGATTTCCCTTGGTAAGCTACAGATCAGAATACAACGGTGGTGGAGAAGCTGCGCAGGAGAAGTTACCAAAGCACGGTTCTTCTTGAAGTGAAAAGACCTCCGACTAAATTGTCGTATGTAAAGAGGCTGGCCACTTTCTGATCTGTGGCTGAAGAGCGGAAAACTGGCCCCCAAGAAGAAAACGTGCAGTCATAAACGGGAGGCTCAGGTAGGAAGAATTTCCCTCTTTGCTTTTGTTTTAGATCAGGGACCAGGCTACAGTATAATGTTACTTAGATTTGTTTTTACAGATCAGGAACGAATTGCATTACTGTATATTTGGTCATAGATCAGGAAAACAGGATAAAGTAGACAGTCATTCTAGACAGGACTGAACAGAGGGAAGAAGATACCACGTGGTAAGAAAAGGGTTACATAACAGTCTTTTTTAAGACACGGAAAATCAGTGCACTAAAAGATCGCGAGACCCGCCCCTAACTGATGACGCGAAGTATATGCAATTGCAACGAGCAGATAATATTAGATATTATACAAAATGGGTTAACAAGTATGAATTTGACAGTAAATTAAACAAAATTTCGTTAGTTAAACTTTTAAAACAGTTAAAATCTGACGCAGAAGGTCAGGCAAAAAAAACGACAGTTAGGCATTCCTCAGGCACATAGGTGGATTGAGGAAGTGAACCGAAGGGAACAAAAGATTAAAAATGCAAAAGCATTATTTTTAGATAAAGAAGATAATAATACAGTAATAGCAACGGCCCCTCCCCCTCCACCCCCTCAGATACCTTTTTCAGGATATGAAGCAGGAGGACAAGCCAGTCCCCCTCCACGATATCCTGAGAATGCAGGGGCTTTGAAACAACCATTCATAAGAGAACCTATTGAAACTAGATCCCGAACACGTAAAACACTTAGGGATACAGATTTATATCAAATAGGGAGAGATTCACTAGAAGAAAGTGAAGAAATCTGTCCACTAATCAAAGTACCGAACCCTCAAGCAGGACAGGAAGGACAGGACCCAACTCTCCTAGTGTATAGACCATGGACACCGGAAGATATCCAGAAAGCTACAGAGGGAATCCCTAATCCAAAAATTAATCATGAGAAGTTTATACAAGATTTACAAGGTATGAGACTAAGTTACCACTTAAATGGGGAAGAAGTGGAGAAGGTAGTTAGACAAATTATAGGTCCAGACTGGCACATGATTTGTGGCACCTGGAACGCTCGTGACGGACAGCTCAGGCCACTCCTACACAGTGACACAGAGCTAGATACCAGAGTGAAAGGTCTTACAGACCGAATCTCTGAAAAATGGAAACCTAGAGCAGATTGGACCTGTATTAATCAATGCATACAACAAGATAATGAAACTGTAGATGGATACTATGGTAGATTATTGGAATGTTTTAATAACCATAGTGGTATGCCTATTCCTGAGAATCAGAAGAATGATAGTTCATATGAACAGCAGTTGAAAAATGCATTTCTGAAAGGTTGTATTGCCCCTATTAGTAGTTTTATTACAAAACATATGATAGATCACCGAACGAATAGGCTACAAGCCCTACTAGAGTATGCTAGGCATGCTGAGAGACATTTTAATAGCAAAAAGAAAAAGAAAGCGCAAGTCTTCACAGCTGAAGACGGAGCAGAAGTTTTTGTAGTACAGTCAAATAAAAAGGGGAAGAGAAATGCTCAGGGTAATAAATACTCTGGCAAAACCTCAGAGGATTTAGAAGAAAGGAAAAGGAAAGGTGAGTGCTTTAAGTGCGGCAAAAGAGGACATTTGGCGAGGGATTGCAGGTCAAATAAAAAGGTGACTACTGAAGAAAAAGACAAAGGTGATGAGTATTGACTATATGATAGTGATAACAATCAGAACTCATCAGGAAAGGTTAATAGACAAAGAGAAAATGTAAATGTGGTAGAAGGGATAGAGGAAGTCCAGACAGATGTGGAGGATGATGAAAGTGAAGTTTTAGACTTAGCATTATTGAGCTTGGAGCTCTATCTGGCAGATACAAAACCGGAAGTTACACTTCTAGTGGAAGGAAGGGAAGTGAAATTCTTGTATGACTCAGGAGCATCACGAACTTTGATACACCCTTCAAAGTTGCCAGAACACTCTGAATCACCCGACTATATATTAGTGAAAGCAGCAAATGGGCAGCTATATAGGGAACCACTTTCCCATGATATAGCAATAACTGACCCTATTTCAGGTATGACCCAGAAAAGTAAAATAGTGGTTTCTGCAAAATGTCCAGTAAACTTATTGGGGAGAGACCTTATGCAGATTTTCGGAATAGCAGTAGTTCCTACTATGCAGGGTATGGAGGCACAGAGACAAATGGATGCTTTTGTAGTGCGATCGGAGGGCGAAGCCTATTATTGGTACAGCCAAGACTTAGTTACGACTGGTCCAGGGGCAGTAACCAAAGAACTGATGAACGTAGCCATCAGTAAGGTATCCTCCCTTAACACTGATCAGCAGCATTTGTTACATTGTACTCTATACTACCGTAGCACACCAGGACCTGATAAGGAATATGAGCAAGAACTGTTTAGAAATCCGGCCAATAGACTAATATTGCGAACCTTATATTGGGATACTGAGGGTAACAGTGTAGCAAGTTGTTCACTGCCTCAAGAATTCATGAAACTGTACAAATCTAACAGACTGCCACATGTCAGTTTAACAAAACATAAAAACGTGAGATGGGCAGATTTGGGTGAAAAAGTAACAAGATGGGAAAAACAAACTGATTTAGAATTATCACAACAAGGTGTACAAAAACAAAAATTGAATTGGTTAACACAAGCACGTCCAGCTGTACACTTACAACATAGTGAGGACAGCTGATTAGCATTTCTACTAGAGGAAGAAGAGAAAGCCTTGTTTGATGTACCAAGCATTCTTTGGTCAACAGGGAAATCAGATGTGGGACTTATTCGGACAGCAGGTCCAGTAATCATTACACCGAAATCAGCCTTTAGACCACAAAAGAGACAATACCCCTTGAGGAAGAATGCAGAGCAGGGAATTAAGCCTATAATAGTAGCATTACTCAAGGAAGGAATATTGGTAGAATCTTTGAATTCACCATGTAATACCCCTCTATTTCCTGTTAAAAAAGCAAACAGGGAATGGCGGATGGTACAGGATTTACAAGCTGTAAATGATGCAATAATACCTAGAGCACCTACGGTGCCAGACCCACACACTTTATTAAACGACTTAAAGCCACAACAAAAATATTTTACTGTAGTAGATATAAGTAACGCCTTCTTTTCAATACCTATACATCCTGATAGCCAGTATTGGTTTGCCTTTACATTTCAGGGTAAGAGATATACTTATACTCGACTACCACAGGGATATTGTGAAAGTCCAATGATATTTGCACAAGAGATGGCTAGCAACCTGGTGGGATTTACTCCACCAGGGCGCAGTCAGATACTACTTTATGTAGATGACATCCTGTTAGCAGCCCCTACCCAGCAGCAGTGTAGGGAAGATACAATCGCATTGTTCAAATTTTTAGCACAACAGGGACATAAAGTAAACAAGAACAAGTTACAACTTTGGAGAAAACAGGTCAGATACCTGGGATATGTAATATCCAAGGAAGGTAGAATACTAGATGAGGATAGAAAAACAGCAATTTTACAGGCACCCAAATCAACTACCAAGAAGGAAATGATGTCCTTCTTGGGAACGACTAATTTTTGTCGAAGTTGGATACCGAATTATGCCTTGGAATCGGTTCCATTGGCTGATTTAATATTCAAAACACCAATGGCAGCACAAGATGCATTACAATGGACACCTGAAGCAGAAACAGCCTTCTGCAGACTAAAACAATTGATAGCTTCATCATTAGTTTTAGGACTACCTAATTACCACAAAAGATTTTTTCAAACTGTAGATTGTAAACAGGGATATATGACGTCAGTTTTGACGCAACAGCATGGAAGTAAGCAACGCCCCATAGCTTACTATTCATCACAGTTAGACCCAGTGGCACGGTCTTTGCCACATTGTGTACAAGCAGTAGTCACAGCTGCAATGGCAATACAGGCCTCAGCCTCAATGCTGTTATTCCACCCTCTCACTTTGAGAGTGTCTGATGCAGTCGCAATAATTTTGCTACAAGAAAAAATAGCATACCTGTCTCCTGCTAGGCATCTTTCTTGTATGACCATATTGCTGAGCCAACCTTATATGACAATTGAATGTTGTACAACATTAAACCCATCAACGTTACTTCCGACCCCTGTGGATGGCATGCCACACAGCTGCCTACAGGAAATTGAGCAAATAACTTCACCTAGACAAGATCTTACTGATATACCTTTGGATGATGCTGAAGTAACATTTTATGTGGACGGCTCATGCAGAAAGGGTCCTACAGGGAAGAATCTAGTAGGGTATGCAGTAGTCACAGACACAGACATTTTGGAAGCACAACCACTGCAGCATAATTTGTCTGCTCAAGCAGCAGAACTGATAGCCTTAACACGAGCCTGCACTCTAGCAAGAAACAAATGTGTAAACATATATACTGATAGTCAGTATGCTTTCTCTACAGTGCATGTTTTTGCACAGCAATGGAAGAACAGGGGAATGATAACATCCACTGGAAAACCAATTAATCATGCACAACTTATTTTGAATTTATTGATTCCATCCAATTACCTACTAAAGTAGCTATTTGTAAATGTGTAGCTCATACGAAACAACAGGATCCGATTTCAAAAGGTAATGCACGAGCTGATGCAGCTGCTAAGCAAGCAGCTTCAGACTCGGAAACTTTACTTTTGAATGAGGAATTACAACCATCTGAGATTCTAGATTTAGAAATGTTAAAAACAATGCAGACATTAACTACGAAGGCAGAAAAACAAAATGGGAAAGACGAGGTGCGATCCTCGAAAACGGACTGTACATCTCCAAAGAAAAAAAGCCAATATTACCATCTAACTTATTTAGATATGCAGCCTTGTTGAGCCATGGGCAGAGCCATGTCTCAACAGGGGGGATGGTACAGTTAGTAAATAAAATATTCCAAACATACGGGTTTACGAATTACACACAAAAATTTTGTGCAGCATGTCACATTTGTAATAAACATCATGCACAAGGGGCATTCAAACCCAAACAAGGGAGTTTTCCTACACCACCATATCTGTTCCATACTATTTGTATGGATTTCATAGAATTGAATAAATGTGAAGGGAAAAAATACTGCTTAGTGATTATAGATATGTTTTCAAAATGGGTGGAAGCCTTTCCAACTAGAAATCCGGATGCAGCAACAATGGCAAAGGCCCTGGTAAAAGAAATAATTCCTAGATTTGGCATACCGGAAATAATCTATAGTGACAATGGGACACACTTTGTCAATCAGACAATCCAACAACTTGGGAAATTCTTTGGGATCTCTTTGAAAAATCATTGTGCTTACCACCCCCAGTCTGCAGGACTGGTGGAGAGATATAATGGGATTTTGAAAAATAAGTTGAGGAAGTTGATAAGCGAGACTCAGAAGAATTCGATTTGCTGTTTGCCTTTGGCATTGCTGAGCATGAGAACAGTTCCAAATGTAAAGGGCTTGACCCCTTTTGAAATAATATTTGGGAGGGCATATTATGTGCCACAATGGAAAGCACTCATGCCTGCAGAGCTGGAGGCTGACAGCTCAATAGCTAGTCACATGAAAAAATTGTTAACCAATAAGACTGTTTTGCAGTTAAACTCTTTTTCAGATAAAGAACAAACGAAACTGGAAGCAGTGCTGACCCCGGGGTCCTGGGTTTGGTTGAAGGTTATCAAAAAGAAAAATTGGACAAGTCCGAAGTGGGAAGGTCCATACCAGGTACTGTTGGCGACGCCTACTGCAGTAAAGATTGCTGAGAGGTTGTCCTGGGTTCATCTGACACACTGCAAACCGGTGAAGAACTTTCAGCTTGATAAACATTTTGTAGCTGATGCACCACAAAAGCAGGATGGCCAGGAGCAAAGTGTATAAGAATGCAAATCAACCCCAAAGAAATTGCTTAACTGTCTTGCTAATTATACACCTACTGACTATGATCGTGGTGACTTGCCTTTTGTTGTGGTTTTTCTTGCATATAACCACACAAATAAAATTGACAAAACGTGATGAACTGTCTATAGACTGGCATCCAAACTTTAACACATACCTGGCCATAAAGCGTGTATATGTAGAGACTATGAACGTTTCAAACTGCTGGGTTTGTACTGCTATACCAACAGCATATGGAGGACTTTTGATGTCTGCTGTCCCTTTGGGGATAAATGAAACTTGGGAAAATCTACTTTTTGACACAGGTTCTGTGAGGTCACAGGACAAAGTTGCATTGTATTTACCCATTACACAGAAAGGAATTGTTTGTTTCTATAAAAATGATACACTCCAAGTTGGTTGGAGTAACTGTAACATAACTGTATCTTACAAATGCTATATTAAGGCCAAAGATAAAAGTACTAGTTGTAGCACAAATTATGATTCATATTTGAGCTTAATGAAAACAACGATAAAAGATGTGCAGAAAAATCCTGAATTGCATGAACAATTATCTGTTATAGACAAGAAAATGTTTCATTCAGAGTTAACCCACATCAGTACTAAAGTAGAAAACTGTTATTTTGTTTGTGGGAAAAAGGCATATAAATGGTTACCTGAGAATTGGTCCGGCAGTTGTTTTTTGGGTTATCTGGTTCCAGCTATAAGGCATACTGCTGAGTTACCTCTAGGTAAGATACGAAACATAAGAGATGTGGCCCAAAGGACTGGGAACTCAGTCGGAAAACCTGCTAATCCAGTGGGTAAGATTGAGGCTGGCTGGAAAGACCATTCATTCGTGAAAGATAAAGAAAAATTAACTCATATGGACTTAAGTGACAGTGTTATATCCTGGGCTGGAATATTCCCAGCCTATGGAGCAGTCAAATCGATCTGGGAGCTGAGGAAATTGTCAAAACTTCTCAAAGTAATGAGTAATGCAACCTTTTCCGCTCTCGAACTTATAACTGATGAACTGAATGCAATGAGAACTGTTGTGCTACAAAACCGAATGGCTCTTGTCTTCACCCTAGCGGCGAGAGGTGGTACGTGCGTGCTTATCAAAGAAGAATGCTGTGCGTACATACCAGATAATAAACATGAAATTAACGATCACCTAGAGGTAATACAGCAGGTATCGGCCATGACTGAACCAGGCCCAAACCCACTGATGAACTTTTTCCAGGGTCTGTTTGGTGGGTGGGGCTCAATCCTGATGAATATTTTGATTGCCATTTGTGTCATTTTGCTCATACTAGGAGCATGTGTCTGTTGCGGGATACCCTGTATGAAAAGACTAGTTAGAGAATTTGTTGACGTAACTGTAACTGAGACTATGTATCAAGACATTGAATTGGATTTATTAGTTCCAAATGAAATTCTTTCTGAAATATAAAACAAATGACTTGCCTAGTTAAAAATCTCTAAGAGGAAAAGGCTAGGGAATGAAATTATGTTGTTTATGTTTCTGAACAGAATAAAAAGAATTAAAAGGAGGGAGAATGTTAGAAAAATATGTACTTAAACATATATGAAGTGCTAGTTTAAAAGCAAATAGTATGTAATGCATTTTATTCTATTTTACAATATGGCAGTAAGAATGATCTTACATGTAATTGCTTGAAGCTTTGGAGCTGCAGTGTGATTGAACTCTGACCCTGGCAGTAGCCAGCTCAGCAAGCTTATGTTTTTCACTAATGATTATCTTCTGGGTCAGGAAAAAGCATCTATCTTTCTTCCTCTGAGATAGTTGGCCTTGTGAATATTATCAGCACAGCTGTTATTAGTTAATGTTGCCAGAAGGAACAAAGAAGCGTATTAAGAACCAAACTGACTATTGTATTCGAGCAGGACTGGAACCTTGAAAGAGCAACATTTACAGAAAGACATTATAACTGACCAGGTGCCTTGCAAGGCTGTATTATTCTCATGGGAAAGTTTTTAAAAAGTATAACCTCAGCACTTTCTTATGAGTAGAATATTGTAGACTATAGTGATGTAAGTGCCCTGTGACTGACCACGTCAGTAAGGTGGGCAAGACTGATTGTAAATAGTATAAAGCAATGTATACTTCCTGAATGTAATTAGTCAAAATTCTATACTTGCATTGTATAGTCTTTTGCCTCCTGGTGTACACTAGTAAAACGTTTTGAACTTGAACCTCCTGTATTATTGACTGTTATTTAAGAAAAACCTGATGATTTTACAGTCTGTTTTAATAATTTTGCTGACACCCTGACATAAAAAAAGTAAATAAATAAAGGAAAATTAGTTGAAATGAAGATACACAATCTATGAAATAAGCATTTCAACAATTTTCTTGCTACACATAAAATATTTTTACATAGTTCTGTATTTGAACTCTCACTCCAATGAACCTTCACAATATAGTAAGTGTGTCTTATCCTTCACTGACACACAAACAGCTTTGTATCACAGAACTGAAATAATACTGCATACCTCCAACTGCAACATCATCCACAGTAGTAATAAAACATATGACAGGTGTCTGAACATGTATTGCTTTCAGATGTAGTGCGCTGAGTGACCACACAACCATTTATGACTATTGCTTGAATAAATGCAACTCTGTCTTAGCTCTCTGTGTCTGTTGCTCATTCTTGACTTATTTGAACATTAATCTGAGACATGCAGTCTGTAAGGCATTCTGTATCATTGCCATGAAAATGTGTGAGGATATTAAATGGCAATAATATACAGATGTCAGCAAACGAAGAGGAGGTTGGATGTTTCTGAACAAAAACTGTGAAATGTGTGCTGCTTACTTACATTTAAAACCTTGATGCAATTACTTCCAAACTTTGTAAGACTAACTTGGCCGATGCACCCACTGGAGCTAGGGCAGTCAATGAATTGCTGTTGAGTTTTCCTTCTCCCTACCAGTAATCATTCACAGTTTCAATCCATTAGCAACAAACACTGAGGGAGTGCCTCCACTATGTTTACATTCTTCACATCTGAAACACAGAGCCAAGTAATTGGGATTTTGCAATTCTAATGAGTTCACACCTCATCTTCATCTTCATCATGCTCACAGTCCTGAATCTACACCATAAAATGGGAATTGTGTAGCTAGGGAACCTAAAGGTGAAGAGACTTGTTTATGTGGATAACACAGAACAGGATATTACTTTGGGATATATCTGCACAGAAAACTATTGACCTAGATAAGGTATGCTTGCATCTTTCAGCGATATACTGCATATGCTGAAACATCATTAAGAAAAATCTGTTAATATATATATATATATATATATATATATATATATATATATATATATATATATATCATAGGTTCATAGATTAGTACTAGGCTAATTGCCCTTGCGAGCCATTTTAAGCCTAGCCAATTATCCCCAGTGAGATTCAAACCCTGCACTTTGTTATATATATATATATATATATATATATATATATATATATATATATATATATATATATATATATGCATTTCTTGGAAGTGCACTGATGCCATGGGCATGTTTGTCAGAGCATTTCACTTTCTCAGATGCACAGCCTTATTAACTGTCAACACAAATGCTAATGTTACAACTGTGTTTCTGTGTATACTCTTCTATTGTTATTTCCATTAAATGTAAATGTCCTATATTGTCAATGACACATGAGTGTTAGCTTTTTAGGATGGATCATACATATCTCTAGGGGAGTGCTGGCCACATGTAGACATGAATGGAAGTAGCTTAAAATGGAATTTTCTTTGTTAAATCTGCACACATGTTTCACGGACAGTTAATTTGATAGTACATTTAGCATTTCATTGATGGTTTGTGTCATTTGCTGCTTTTTTGGGGGTGGTGGAGCAAAGTTGCATTTCTGTTATGGCACAAACAAGATATTTTGCTACTGTTACTCTTCTTGTTTTGGATCCAACCTTGCTTTGTGTGTGATTGTAATATGTTACAACCACACAGTTCCCTTTTTGTATTTCAATATCTAGACTGGCTTATGTTTCTCCAGTGAGTAATAGTGAAATGCTACCTTTTATGTGTTATCTGGAAACAAGACTTTTAGTTATATGATACATTTCTGTATTATCCTTCTGTTGTGTTTCAGATCACCTAGGAATATGGCACCCAGGCATCCCAATCCCTGAACTCCTCATTTCAGTGACCCTGAGCATCAGGTCAATGTAGAAGCATTTAAGCAACATGGTGCCTTTTTGCTTGAGAGGGAATGTGAAGATATGTCAGGCAGAATGTAAATTTGGCAGCAAATAGTTGCTGATGTGAATGCAGTAGTTGGCCACAGCAGGAGATATGATCAGCTGTGTCACAAGGCCAGTGATACAATTTTATCTGAATGGAGTTGAACAGCTGCAGTGACCAGTGACTGGATGGGTACTGAGGGGGCTGGTACAGAGCCAACACTCACAGCAAAATAAGAGTTCCTGTCCATTGTTAGGGATCCAGACAGCTCCCTGGAAAGTGCACAACAGCATATCCTTGACTTTGATGCTACTGTTTCAGGGACAGCAGGCATGTTCCAGGAAGAGCACCCAGATAGGCTTATGTATCTCAGTTGTTAAATGCTCTTGTGTAGTAAAATATTGACAACAATATATAAGTTATGCTTAACAACCAATCCGCTTGGTGGGAATTGTAGATTGATAAAGTTAATAACACATTCTGATTAGTTACACATGGGCTTAGGTTGACTTGTCATCCATGTACTTGTTAAAAGTATCGTTAATGGACATATAAAGGGAAAAAAGTTATAAACCCCTGTATTACTGTTAATTGTGATGATGTTGTCCTTACCGTTTGCTTAACTGGTTCCAGGACCATCATCCATGGGAAGCATAGCATCATCTGCAGACAGTAAGCCAAATATTTTGTTTTTCACTAGTGATGAGTAATTCAAAGAAATATATATTTTATCCGTATGTGTGAAGTGGGTGTTAGGACTGTTG
Organism: Protopterus annectens; assembly: GCF_019279795.1. NCBI lineage: Eukaryota > Metazoa > Chordata > Ceratodontiformes > Protopteridae > Protopterus > Protopterus annectens. The sequence continues at coordinate 1,519,699,373 of NC_056725.1, read as the reverse complement.
CTTGTATTGCTGTACTGTCCGTAGTAGTGTCACCACTGTTAGTTTGCTAGTATACATTTGAAGATAATAGTGTAACTATTAATAATTAAAAGCTATACTACTATAGTGTAGTTATTAATAATTAATCTTTTCTGTATTTTTTGCTTATTATCACAGGTGATCCTGACAGCAGAAGTGTAGGAGTCCTACCACCTGATGTCAGAGTATCGACAGACTCTGATGATGATGGTGGCCAAACAGAGGCACAGTGGTGGGGGGGGGGGTGCAGAGGTTAAATATGACACTAAGGCTGACATTCATCCATCCCCTGTAATTCCATTGGGCACAGCCAGTAGGCCGATACCAAACCATTTAATTGAGCCCTCAGATATTAGACAGGTGTAAGGTGGGACACTCAATCAAGGAAGTGTGGTTACTGTAGTTTCAGTGCCTATTGACTCTGGCCGTAGCCAAAGTGTGGGTGAGGTGCCACACAGGAGGGTTATTAGGGGTGCTTGGAGGAGGCCTGCTGTCCATCCTCCAACTGATCCAAGTGTGTCTTCCTGTGACACTTAACATATCTTTAGGGCCATCATAGAGGCACTGGCACATTCCCATAGGTCCTCCAGAGAAATAATTAGGGTTGTAGATGTGGCACAGGCTGACATTAGTGACTGCTTCCACCATGTTGCTGATTCAATGGATCAGATGAATAACACGTTGGAATGTGCAGCATCTGTGATGGAGCATCTTCTGGAAGGTGGATGGCATCCTCGTGGGCATAGGTTAGCCACATCACCTGCTATTAACCAATGTGGCCATACCTGATCACACTCCCATTGTGGCAGTACTTCCACTTCTCTGTCAGTGCTTGAGATGTCCACACCCAGACATGGCAGGCCACAAGGTTTTGGTCCTGGACATCCTTGTGAGGGGATCTCATCTAGCAGACATCAGTCACGTTCAGGTAGCAGCAGTGCATCTGACCGTGAGCGTAGACATGCCAGAGTAACTCCTGTCACAGCCACTTCTTATGATCGGGTATGACAATGAGGAACTGCCACTTCTACTATTCACAGCTCACACCAGTCCACCATACCAAGACGTAGAGCTAGCACAGAGCTTGGTTGTGTTCATGCAGACACTCACACAACAATTTCACCTGGAGGACCTAGACAGACAGACAGACACACACACACACACACACACACACACACACACACACACACACACACACACACACACACACACACACACACACCAGTTACATGCTATAGCCATGAAGCTTAAAGCTTATTTTGTCTCACTGGCCCTTTAATGATCATCAGTGTTTGTGCTCTAATTTTTTAAATAAAAGTTTTAAATGAAATCTAAATATCTGTAATCATTGTAGAAGTAAAGAAGAAAATAGTATGCATACTGATAGATTTTAATATTGTTTATGATAATTGGGAAAAGACAGCCTAGTAATGGGACACTGGAATGGCTGTGAGTGGGGGTGGGGGGGCTAGTCCATTACTCTGCTTAGGGCCCTATTTGACCATGATCTTGCTCTGTGTACATGTGATTTCTTTTTAATCTTCCTTAGGAGACTGTTATTAGACTTATACTGATAGAATACTCCCCCTATCATATTTGCAGTGCGTAGCATTTTTTATAACCAATATCATTAAGCAAGTTTCTTCATGCAAAGAATTATATGATCTTGTGTGTGACCACTTTTAATTGACCAAAATAGCTACATATTCAATAAATGACAAGTCTTTGTCAAAAAGTGAGTCATGTTATTCAGTGTTGCCCTTTTGTTTGCTTCCTCCTCTTATTAAGGATTTTACTCAGAATCAAGAATATTTTGATATTAACTATGTATGAGGGAGTATGGGTGGGTGGTATATTGACATACAAAAAGAAGCATGTGTGGTCAGATACATAACATAAACAAGTCATTTTGGATATGTATCCATTGCTGATTGTAGACTGATATGAGATGACCATATTCTTTGCCCATTTACCTTCCTTATCAACTTGCCTTAAATGACTACTAAGGCGTTATTAAGGAATAGGAAGCTGCTAGCTCCTTATCTAAGTTTGTACTTTTTTTCTGATTATAATTTTGCATTATACATACATAGTTTTAAGTCACTTCATGTTGGAGGTAATATGTTGCATAATATTATGCAGAGGCTTGATCAGTTGTATTTAATCAAGGAAATGTGCAATTCTATTGATTTCACATTGGTAAGGATGCATCTAGGCAGAGGTATTCTCTGTATGGTCCTATCCTAGAGCTCTAATCATTATTTTGACTAAGCATTAATATTGTGGTGTTGTGTTTTTTACCTGCCTATAATTAATCCTTATACTTCCTTTATCTCTTGGGAGGGTGGCTTAATCATTAAGGTATTTCCCTTACAAACACAAGGTGCAGGGTTTGAGTCTCACAAGGGATAATTGGCTAGGCTGAAAATGGCTCGCAAGGGCAGTTAGCCTAGTACTAACCTATGAACCTATAATGTTTTCTGTATTTAAACATTTCTAATCTATTTCTGCTTTATATTAATGGCAATTATATGCCACCTTCACCTCTTTTTCTGTATTCCATTTCTTCTAGTTTGCTCTATTAATTTCCTTACACAAGGGGCCTTACTACTCCATCTTCCTCCTTCTCTGTGATTAACTAATTCCTTGGTTGTCCAGCTTAG
>NC_056725.1:1519661692-1519691692 GCF_019279795.1 Protopterus annectens | reverse complement strand
CACCAGACCCATTCATACCTTGCTCATTTTGCTAAAGCAGTTTGGATCCATGATGTTCTTGAGTCACAACTCCTGTTTGACACTTAATTGTATACGCTACCATCCTGTTTAAATACACTGCATACCTTGTAAAAACTTCTGTACAAACATTCTCTGACATGAATAAAAGCTGTCTGTGTTGGCAAACTATGCTGATTTGCTTGCGTACTGAGCAGCTTGTTTTTGGTTGCTGTTCACTGAGATAACAGTGTTACACTGATTTTGTTCATCTGATTCTTGCTCTGCCCAAGATTATTCTTGTCACACCTTCCAACCAGTTAGGTGCCATGTCACTGCTCTGATATGGCTGTTTGTATACTTCCTCATTTACAATTTCCAGGTACTGCTTAATTAATTCTATAAAATGTAAAGCTTTTGTGGAGATGTTTACCTGCTTCTGCTGTTCTTTATATTGTACATACTGAGTGCAGTAAGCAGTAAAAAGCATTCTGCGTAAGCGTATTTGATACTGAGCATTTTCACAGAATTTTCTGCTGCTGTTCTTCATCTATAATCATTAATCATGTATAAGCCCCGGTAATGCATGTGCCCTCCCAAGAAAGTCTCATGGAATTGCTGTGTTAATTTATCAATGACCATTTAATAAAACAGAAAAAAAAAAAATATATATATATATATATATATATATATATATATATATATATATATATATATAGATTAAGGGTAAATCACAGGATAACATTCATGAAGCAAGCCACTGATGTCTCACTAACAGATAAGGGAAAATCAGTACACAACACATATATGTCACTCAAGTCTACAGCACCCCTACATGAGCCACAAATTAATAATAGTCAGTATTAGAAGTGCAAGGTGTAATTATCAAAATTATACTAAGATTGTTAATCCCAGATCTTCGGTTGTGGAGATTAATGACTGATTATCCCTCATTATTTTTATTTTCATATTTGTATTTTTTCATAAGTGGGAGACCTACATGTTGTTGAGGGCCATAGTGTGAAATACCCTGGTTGGAGAAAGAAAAAGTACATTGCCAATGTGCAATTACAGTACACTATACTGGAGACATTGGCAGTTATTTGCTAGTAATTATGAAAATATGAAATATTTGCATATGTTGTTAATATTTCTAAAACTAGGTGACATACAAACTATCACATGGAATCAGATGAAACCCATAGATGTTGTTGAAGAAAACTGCTATTGATATTTGAACTCTAAGTTGCACATCTCAAGAAATATTAATGGTTGTTTATATTAATTATTATACAATAGATATAATTCTTCACATTTCTGTAAACATCTCAGTAAATATACACACAGAAAGGAATTCTTCATATTCCTGTAAATATCTCAGTAAGTATACACACAGAAAGGAACTTCTTTCTGTCATTTGAAATCTAATTTCCAGCTAACAAAAGTAAATTGATAAAATACATTTAGGATGTACAGTTTCCAGATATTTAAAACTAAAAAGAGAGAAAAAACTTGTGTCTAAACAAACAATGAATCAAAACAAAACCCAAGTAACACCTAGTCAACAAGGAGACCGAAAAAGATTCCAGATTCACTCAAAAGCATCAGAACAACTCCAAAACATTCAGAATATATTTGGAGTTCCAACATTTTCTGAGTGCATCTAGAAGCTTTGCCAGCCTCCTTGTTGACTGGGTGTTACTTCAGTTTCCGTATATGACAATTTTTTGTGAAACATTGGATAAAAAAAAACATTCTGGTTTTGTATTTGTCATAGTATAGTATAACACTGATGTAAAGACTGTGACTGTACTGCCTGTTATCAATGCAAAGAAGACTTTTTGCTAATAATGTTGCTGTTTGTACCACTTTAATAGCTTTTATTGTTCATAAAATATTTGCCTTTCTTTGTGTTATATTTTAAGATAATTTCCTAAGTAATGCTTTGGAATGTAACAATGTGTGCAGGCTGCTACAGCCTTGATATTCCTCTATCACATAGGTGTTAATGAGATATAGACCTGGCAAAGGCATTCAACACCATCCCACACTCAGGTATTGTTGACAGTTGCTCTCAGCTAAATGTTAGCCCCTGTGTAACTCACTGGATAGCAAACTGGCTCTCAAATAGAACCCAATCTAGGTGGATCTGCCTTCTCCAAAAGACCTGTCACTAGTGGTGTACCTGGGGTCAGTGCTTTGGCCACTCCTCTTTGGCATATACTTCTCAGAGGTCAAAGCTAATGGGTTAATGGCCGATGACTGTAAACTTGGTGTCATTGCAAACTCTCAAAAGCATACAGAGAACCTGCAAGAGGGACTTTCTGAAACAAATAGATGATGTCATAACCATGGACTAAAACTAAATGCCAAACTGCATAATAGTGGCCTTCAGAAATCATGATGTCTCCTGTAGCTATCACATTGACAACACACACCTTTAATAACTGGGTTAGTTTCTGGTGCCATTCTAAGGGTGCGCAATATGTGTCAGCTTGGAAGGAGATAGTCAACAGACCAATATACCTCAAGGCTGGTCAAACAGAACAATGCACTTGAGCCGCTCCATGTCCAAATCACCACAGGCAAAACCCAATATCACTTCCTTGCCAGCTATAAGTCCCCCTCTATGACACAAGAAACCCATACTATGTTTTTAAACTTATTAGAAACACTAGCCATCCAACCCAATACAATATTCATGGACAACTTTAATTACCACACTTTTAACTGGGAATCCTATATGACACCAAATGTACAGGCACAGAGAATCCTGGATTTTGTAAACGCAAACTCCCTGAACCAGATAGCCAATACACCAACCAGGGGTGCAGCCATACTAGATCTGGCCCTCACTAATACGGGAGAGTGCTGCACACCCCATACTGTAATGTCTTCCTTGGTAAGGTCAGACCAAAAAATGGTCTCCTTTGAAGTTCAAATTAAACTTTGACCCCCAGCTAAACCTGGTACTGTAAGGCTAACATCCTGCTATTAAGTGATAACCTAGCAAAATTTCAAGTCCCCATAAACCCTGAGAACACTGCTGACAATGCTGAACTGTTCACAGAAATCCTGTACAAACATGTTAATAGCTGCATAGAGGCAGCTGTACCTACCAGGAAGAAGTACAGAACTAACTCAAAAAACAAGCCACCCTGGTGGAATCACAAAATCATTAGGGTGTGTAAAAGAAGGAAGAAATTCAATGCAAAAATTAGGAGGTGAAGTACCCAGCAGGATAAAAGCACTCTCATCAAACTAAACAAATATTTCGGAGGACAAATAAAGTCTACCAAAGCCAAATTTGAGGTGAATTTGGCCTCCCAGGCCAAGGACAACCATAAGGCATTCTTTAGCTAAGTCTGCAGCCTTAAAGGCAATACACAGTTGTGTGCAGAGCTCATTGTAAATGAGGCCACCTATACTGAGCCAGAAGATCCAGCAAACCTACTGGCCAATAAATTCAGCTCCAACTATACCCCCCCCAATCTTCCTCAAGAAAAACAATCAAATATAACTCCCACTGCTATCACTAGGGAACAGGTCCTTAATGCTCTCTATGGCCAAGAACACTGCATCAATGGACTCAGACAATATTCCAGGATGCCTTCTAAATAGCATGAAACATGACATATCAGAGCCTCTGGAATTGCTATTTAACTATAGCCTCCAAACAAGCTTCATGCCTCATGAGTGGAAAACAGCAACAGTCATTCCTCTGCATAAAGGTGGGCCATCTACAGATCCTGGAAACTACAGACCCATAAGTCTCACTAGTCTTATATATAAAGCCTTGAAAGAATTATCATGCAAATGATCAATAGTGATATAGTAAACTTTCAGACACTGGACCCAAACCAGTTTGGTTTTGTCAAGGGCAGATCATGCCTACTCATCCTGGTGGACTTCTTTGAGAAGGTCACAAATGCAATGGATGAGGGCAAAATGGTTCACACTGCCTACCTTGACCTGGCCACGGCATTTGACACAATACCCCACCCAGGCATTGTTGACAAACTCAGGAGGTTAGGGACAAATCCATATATTACCCAGTGGATAGCCAACTGGCACACATTCTGGACCAAGGAAGTTAGAATTGGGGAGTCCACATCTACAAAGAGGCCAGTCACAAGTGGAGTCCCTGAGGGATCAGTCCTTGGACTGCTTCTTTTTGGCATTTATTCTCTAACGTCAAGGCCAATGTCAGTGTTCTCTGACTGACTAAATTTGCAGATGATTCCAAATTTGGAGCTGTCATGAAATCCCACACTGACACAAATGTTCTCTGGGACAGGCTGACACAGACAAACAACTGGTGTCAGAGCCATGGACTAAAACTAAATACCAAAAATGCATAATAGTATCCTTCAGGAAGTCATCCTCCCTGGGTAACTGTCATATTGACAACACATCCTATAGAGCTGACCCAGTAGTCAGGGACTTAGGGACACACTTAGATAGTAATCTAAACTTTGATCATCATGTGTCTACAGTGGTGAGGAAATCATTCTATGTTGCACAACTTATAAACAGAGGTATGGCATTTAAGTCCAAGGAAGTCATTGTTCCACTGTATTCAGCATTCATCAGACTTATTATTGAGTGCAATGTCCCCTTTGGTATGTACCTAATGGCATATCCAATGATTGGAATGTCCACAGAGGTTCCTCACTAAAAGAATACAGGGTTTAAGTAAAATATCCTATGCAGATCACCTCAAGGCTCTATCACTGTATTCTGTGTCATACAGGCTTTTGAGGGGAGATCTGTGCCTGACATGCAGGCACTCTTGGACCCCACTCTGCTGGACCTCTTGCATATCTACAAAACAAACACACCAGAATCACCCATTCTAAGGAATTAAACCTTGCCTGTGATATACATAGGACCTGCTGGAGTGACAGGTATGTATCCCAGAGATTACCCCACCTCTGGAACAGGCTCCCCATCCCTGTGAAGCAGAGTTCCCTAATCCATTTCAAGTGCAACCTGGACAATTGAATGGGGAATAGGAAATTTATCCCTGTTTTGGCACCTATGCCTCTAATGGACACAGTCAACCTGTAAATGGTTAATTTCCCAAGCCCAAGTTTACACTTATCAAGGATGTCCAAACTTGTCAGAGATTTGGGATACATGGCTAGTCTTAAAAAGGCCCTTGTGGTTGTTAGCCTAGAAAACACCTATGAACCTGAAAATGAATCATCTGGTTTTTAGGGGTCAGGGAACCTATGTGAATAACAAATTATTCTTTGATCACTGTCTATTCACTGTTGTAAGAAAGTCCTTTGACATTATGCATGCTCTTAGTAAGGGTATGGCTACTACTAAGTCAAGGGATATGATCATTCCACTGATTTTGGCACATATTAGGCTAATCATTGAATATAATGTATCTTTGGTATGTACCTGTCCAAACACTTAACATAGCTTGAATGACTACAATGCTTTCTCACCAAGAAAATCAAGGGCCTAAATCATAAAAACTATACTGACCATCTCAAAATCTTGTCCTTCTTTTTGATATCGTACAGTCCATTGAGAGGTGATCTCTGCCTCATGTACAGAGCCTCAACAGACTCTGTCATGTCAGATCCACTGCACATTTATCAGCAAGTCTAGTGGTGGTATAAATACCTTATGAAGATATATTAATCTCTTACTCTACATAAATAGAACATCTTGGTGGGATAGTTGTGTAGCACAGGGCATACCACTTCTTTGGAATCATCTTCCTCCTTAGATAAGGCAAAGTGCACCCCTTTCTATAACCAAATGCATGATGAATGGGTGGGAAACCCCAAACCCACTCTTGGTTTAGTGTCCTTGTCCCTTATATATAGGGATAACATGTAAATATTCTGCCTGGCTCTGTGTTATTTGTACTTAAGTTACAAAGGATAACAACTTCATGTGATTGCAGAGCTAGGCTTTTAAAGAGCTTCATGGATCAATAGCCTAGTACGTACCTATGAACCTGTAACACACTGTCAATAAGATATTAGAGATCAAAGCAGAGTATAATAAGATCTTCACATATTTGTGTGGAAAATATGCATGGTAACAATGGTATACATATTTTCCACCATTAAAAGGAGATCAACTGAACACACCATAACACTAGAAAGAAGAAAATTAGAGCCTGTGTCATCTTTGTGTTATATGTGTTGAGGAAATAGAGGATTCATATCTAAGATATTGTTCAAGTGACCATAGAAAAATGAGTGATTGATTGATATATGGAATGAAATAATGGAAATCATCAGAGTAGGATTATGGAATAATCGTTCATGCCTCAGCTTTCAGACCTCTGAGGACCCTCCGTAACCAGGAAGGCTAGTCATCTATCAACCATCCACCATTTCAGGAGAGGACATCGACACCATAATATCCCCAGTCAAAAAGAGACAGGAACCGGCAGGGGAAAAGATATATGAAAAATCTACAAATTCTACACCAAAAAAAGGGCATCCCAGCTCCAGACTAAGGTCTGGAACTAGTCTATGAAACCCTTCAAAGAGCTGGAATTAAGGGTACTCAACAAAGTAATGATGTTTATTCCCCAAAGCAGAAGTAGCATAGAACTGTTACCTCCATTTCATTGATGATAATTTCACTGCCTGGAATGGCGATGAAAAACAGCTGCAAGACTCTTCTCCCATATAGGGAGCTTGATATCCTTCCTGAAATTTACCATGAACCACTGCCAGAATGCTGTATGTTTTCTAGATTTCAATGTCAGCAAGAACATTAAACAAAGGTTCTTTGCCAAGAATCTATACTAGAAACCCCCACGTGTGAACTTACTGCTGCATGCTTCCAGTATGCACCTCCAGATAACCAAGTACAATGTCATAATGTTGCAGGGCATGAACATCACAAGGGTCTCAACTACACAAACTAAAAGAGTTCACAAAAGATTTCCTAAGTAAGGGGTATGAAAACAGGATGCTTTATAGCATACTGAAACCTATAAAGAACTTGAAAACAGCTGACAACCCCTTCTTGCTGGACCCAGATAGCAGATGGCACAACTTCAGAAAAACCCAATTGAAGCCTAAACCTGAAGTTACAAAAAGAAACATGGCCATAACATTTACAATTGACCATAAAGAAATTTTCAGGGTCATCATCTGGGACTGGACCATAACAGATCCATAGCTAAGATCCTTAAACCAGGTCAAAGTTTTATTTTTAAGAAAAAAAAAAAAAAAAAAAAACATCAGAGCATTCCTTGAACTGAAAGACTAGGGAGAAAGTACAGACACGTATTGCACATATGGGTATGGAGCTCAGAAATGCAGCTTTTACAGCCTCCTGAGTGGAGTGGACCACTTTACCTGCAGTAACATGGGGCAGAATTACTATAGCAAAATCAGGGGTGACTGCAACACTGAAAGAGTGGTTTAGAGGGCACGATGTCTGAAATGTATTTTTTTTTTTTAACGTGGAAACACAATTAATAAGATGGAAGTCCACATTACACTCCATTTTTTTTCAGACATTAGTCTGATAATACAAACAAACACACTTGCAAAACACAGCATGGAAAAGGAAGGACACTCCACCTTCAATTTCCATATCCTGTACTGTATTGAATTTGAGCCCTGGAGGGCAACAAATATGCCCTCCTGGAAAAATGAGAATTAGAGTGGCAAGTTTGACTCAATGCATATAACACCCATGGACTAAACACCAACTGTTCCATTAAAAGTGTTCTATAATTACAGTGCCTAGACCACAAACTGATCCAAAAGAAAAACTCCTTGCCCTCTGCTAGAGATCCACACTCTAACTCAAATTTCCAAGAGAATAACATTTGGAGTCAAGTTCACTGTATGTGATCTTACTCTTATATAATTGGGTTATGTTGACTATAACTGTTAGAGACACTTCAACAGAATTCTGCCTGTCGAGTTAATATATATGGATTCATATCATCATTTTATACTCCTGTATTATTGTTTTATCCTCCAAATAACTGCTAGGGACACTTCTCCGGAATTCTGTGAGTTTCACACTCAAAGTGAAATGTACTAGAAAGTTAGATTTGAAATCAAGTTTATTATTATTTTATGGTGCATTTCCCAAAATTTTTACTTATTCAGTATTGTTTTATCTTTCCTACTACATCCTTAAATAACATTATTACAATTCATTCTCTTCTGTTCAGTATTATAACATTATTACAATTCATTCTCTTCTGTACAGTATTTTTAAGTCACTTCAGTACATTTGCTTCTTCTGTACAATCTGACATTTACATGATTCATAGCTTAAACAGGTATCTGAGGAAGTTTACGATTAACAAGCATAAGCGCTACTAGGTTAAGAGAACCCACCAACAGGTGCTGTTAAATAATAAGGGATATTTTTGTTTTGTTGTTCTGACAGTTTAATGTATTTTAGATAGTGTACATGTTTTATATCAGCAAATGGAAACACTGATGAAAATAAATAAATAAATAAATAAATAAAGGGGTCTGCACAAGGAGGTCTCATGAAGATTTGATAGCAAGGATCTCAAAGAAGTGTGAGCTGCACAAAACCGACTGCATATCTTCATAACATCAAAAATGATGTATAGAAAAAAATGGTAAATGATTTCAAAGCTGAAAAATGTAATCAGGCTGCCATAACCTGAGACTAACACATGATCACTGGGCCAAACTGCAAGTGAATTGTTAAAACAACATAGTGATGTTTGTTGACCCCCGCCCCCCCTCCCAAAAAATGACTGTAAACCATTGTAAAATTAATTTAGGTAGACATGTATATAAAATTGATTGATTTTGAGATTATACATACAAAGGACAGATTTTAGCAACAGATAAGATTTACAGGGGTTCGACGTATGGGCTTACCAAGCACTACTTGTGAAAATCCTCAGGCAAATGAGGACGAGTCTAACATCTGATCATATGTCTTCAGTCTAAGCAGGGTAAAGCCCCCCCCCCCCTCGCCAATGCAAATAAGGATTGGTGCAATGTCCTATCAGATGTCGTCATTCTGAGCAGGTGAATGACCAATTGGGTAGAAATGGGTTGTCCCACAGTGTACTATGCCCCCTTTGTAATAGTATTTATAGTAGCAATATGGTCATAGAAAGTTTAGATGTAAAAACCGGATCTAAAGAAGTCTACAAGGATGAAAGAGCTTATCCCAATAAAACCTATAAAAGGAATGATGTGTAGTCAGTCTCTGTTTTGAAGATGGAGGATTTTTGCACTATATTTATTTATTTATTGTTTTTGGAAATAAAATAAGTTAGTTGAAGGGATGGCTCTAAATACTTGGACTCTCGACAATTCTTTGCTGGTTTCAGTTTGTCCTGACTCATACCATGACTGAAAATAGACCAACAGAGAACTTACCACCACTAACACCAGTTATGCCAGTAAAGGGTTGCTGGGTATAAACAGGATCTATCGAATGTGTTGACTCACCATTTTCTGTCCAAAATAAGTAAGTTATGTTTTTTGTATAAACTGCAAAGATTCCTGAACTGTTTAAAATTTGTAGTATTTAACTGTATAACAACTAGTACCTGTATGTTAGTAGTCTAGTAATCTCTTGTAGCTTATCTCCCCGGGACTCTACTGAAAATGGACATAAATCCAGTTAGACTATCCCGGTCAACAAATGTAAAATAAAAAATAAAATAAATAAAATAAGATTCTGTTAAAAGACATTTTTTGACCCTGTGAGCTGCAGGTTTTTGCAGGCTACATTGACTGAAATTGACTTCCTGCTGAACAATCTTCAGCAGTTGTGTCAGTCTATTTCTTTTCTTCTACTTCCAGGGCAAACATTATTTAATTCCTGTTTCCAATTGCTGTGAACTATTAGTACCAGGTAGGGGTGATGCACACACCCCTTTCTTTTCAGATTGTCATTAAAACTGATGAGTTAGTGGAGTGTTGATTGATACATTCAGCCTGCTTATGGGGAAAAGTTTCCTACTAAATTGTTGGTGTTAACAAATTTTCTTCTGACCCTTAGCTTTCCACCCACTTCAGTCAAACAAATGCCTCATTTCATCATGGCCTAGTTACATAGATCAACCTACAATATGAATATAAGCAAAGCATACATTTCCCCAACACTATATTTCGGATAATTAAGAATTATCTAGTTTTGGTTTGACACAAGCTCCTGAGTTGTCTCAAACAGCTAGGTATCCTACTGCACACTATATTAATGTGCCTTACAAAGATTGCCAGTCAATGCAATCAGACAGTATGTTGTTTGAGATATGGAGAAGTGATGTTAATTCCCTGTCTCACTATTTGATGGGGTGAATGCCATTCAGATCATTATTATGCCAAGGATAACCTAACCACTGCAGATGCTTCTGAAAATGGTTAGTCATACCTACTTTATTTCCTTGTGATCTGCCATATTCAAACATGTTTGTGTTCCAGGGCTGGGTTCTGCATACAAAATGCTAGGTGTTTAACTAGGACTGGTTAACTCACTATCTGCTATATTATGAATTGTATAGTGGGTGCAGTCCTCAAGTCTTTGGTGTGTCATGTGGTAGACAGCCCAAGACCTTATGATTAGATATAAAATGGGCCCTGCGGTCAACTTGCCATCAGTATTCAAGTCCAGTCCTATATCTGCTTTTTATTTTCCACATTTCACAGTATAAGAGGAACTTTCCCCTATTTCATTAGATTAGAGTAAGGGGAAATCTTAAGGCTGATGTGGGCTGCTGCTAACCCCTAATGTGTTTGTACTACTCACTAGCTCCAATTTTAAGGAAGGATCAATCTTGTAAATGATGTTGAATGGCCTATATGCTGATGACAGACTACTCCCCAACTGAATGGGTACACCATGGAACTTGGCTCTGACAGTATGTCAGCTTTATCACAGCCTAACAAAACCAATGGCAACCCCTTCAATGGAAAGAACAGTGTAGCAAGAGTAATTAGATCTCTGATGCAATATAGGGAGGCTTTACAATAAGGTATGCTGTATATGGTGTCCCACTCTTTTAAGGATACTAAATTCACTTTCTGGTTATAAAAGCCCAGCTGAATTGATGATGGCTATTGATTTACAACAATGGCTTCCACTGCTTCAGCAAGGCACAAATCAGTTCATCTAAAATTGGTACAATATCTACATTATTCCAGCATTTATTAAAGTAAAATGAGTGAATAGTGCCTGTAATAGGTGTGGAAAGAAATCTGCGTACATTATTCACATACCATATACCTGTCCACAGTACATTTTTTTCTGGAGAATGATTCAATTTGGTCACTTAGCTGTTTTAGAATTGTCCTTGGTGCTGACTAAACTCAGCTACTCAACAGGTTTGTGAATAGGTAGTATTTTCATTGTACCAGATTACAAATATACAGTAATAGTGTTTCATATTGGTTAATATACATTTTCTCTTTATTGTGATTTGTATCCTTTTGAATGAATTTCATGTCTGCATATACCACTGCTGGCTTGGGCTGTGGCTAAAAATGGTCTTTGGGCTAGTTTATTTACCTGGTTAGCAAATGTAAAATGAATAAAATCAATAAAAAATTTGTAGGATCCCTGTCACCATGACTGTACCTGTCAGGCAGTGAAAGAGGGCATACATGTCAATGTTTAAAGACTGCAAAGCACTGCTTTGACTGAACTGTGAAGAAATTAACAGATTTAAGTACTTTAGCAGACCAGATTAGATGAATGGCACTATGTACAGTGACCTTTGCATCCACTATGATGCTACCTCTTTCAGTACAGACTAATAAGACAAAATGGCTGCTGTTGTCGATGTGTGAACTTTCCAAACCCAATGGAGGTGATTGTGCTCCCCTGGAACCAACAAGTAAAACTATAACAAAGGATTTTACCAGCTCATTACTACATTGTCACTTGCATTTATCAACAGAGATCCAGCCATCACCCTACTGACTTGCAGGGGCAGATCAGAACCTTCTGTACAGTATCAACAGAGCTCCCTCAGCTGCCCCTTAACCCCACTATACCTACAGCTGTACGCTAGAATGTTAGGAAGATTTTCTGTGTTTGCATTTGTGTGTGCAGTATGTACATTTTTTAGCATGCCAAGGATGTAGAAAAAACATTTACAATATCCTGAGAGTGCAGATAAACATTTGATGACACAACAAGAGTATAGGTAACCCAAAAATATCTACTTAGTGCACAAAATATATATTTTACCGCATCATTTAATGTGTGTGTGTGTGTGTGTGTGTGTGTGTGTGTGTGTGTGTGTGTGTGTGTGTGTGTGTGTATGTGTGCATATATATCTTTCATTAACAATGTTTGTCCCATTAGGCTAGTGGTCTCTTTTCAGATTAGACTTGACATGGTATGTATATACTTTCCAGGGGAAATTAGGCCAGACCATCATGGAACTTCCCCTACTTGACTTTGTTGCAAGTAGGACCCATTTTGCAGGACCACTTCCTGTTTCCATTCCAGGTGCAGAGGAAGCTGAGAGAAACAGGGAGGCAGATGGAGAGAGAAGGAGATGATGGAGTGGTGAGAGAAATGGAGGAGAAAGCAACTATTGAGACTGGAAAATGTGTGCAGGAATTGATGGAAACATTTCAAAGAAATCAGTTTGATAGAGATGAGTCAGCAAATAATGGATATATAATTACAACCATCCAGTCGGGAGGGTTGCAGGATGATTTACTTAAAGAAATGGTAATGCAGAGTTAGCCAAAAAATAAAAGATGTGTTTTCTGGGGGGACATTGAGGAGAAAAGCCAAAGGGAGGATGCAGTGAAAATCCTGAAGAATAGTGGTGAGATGGAAAAGAAAACCTCTGCACAGAGTAAAAGAAGGCAAAAGGGGAGTTTCAGAAAAGAAGGCAGAAGAAAATGAAAAATAGAAGTATGTGGTAAGGATTCAAAGTAAAGAAAGCAAAGAAATGGACAGGTATGAATTGTGGGACAAGTAATAGCTCCTTTTGGTCTAAAAACACATGAGGTAATAGCATTTATTCTTAAGAAAGAGACACTTTTGGGACATTGTATTTGAGACTTTTTTTTTCAATAGAAAATTTTCTTGGAGAATACGAAAAAAGAAAGTGAGTAATCCATGTTATGTGATAAAAAGCATTTAACAAGAGAACAAAAAAAGAAAATGCATGTATTATTTTGAACAGAGGTAGAAAGAGATACTTTGTAAGGACATTTGAAAACTTTATATAAGGGAGTACTGGACTTTGCAAAACATTATGACAAAAAGGTTTTATGGAATGGTGGCTGAGATTATAATATTGTGTTACAAATAGAAAGATAAAAACATTATACTTACACCAAGAATGATAAATGTGGAGGGAAAAAGGGTTGTCAACCCAAAACATTTTTTTTTGTGGAAAAGAAGGGCATTTGATAAGTAACTGTGACAAAGGAAGATGTTATATTTGTGGAGAAATTGGGCTTGATGCAAATAATGTGAACTGAAATGTTATAAATGTAACAAAATTGGACATTTATGCATGATTACAACAATGAAAATAAGAATAAGGAAAAAGAAAAAGAAAGAAGAAAATGAACAAAGAATACATTTTAGAAGTACAAGAAACAGAAGAAAAAATAGATGAGGAAAATAATAAAGAGGACATAAAAGAAGATTACAAAATTAATGCTTAAGACATAAACTGAGAGGTAGTAAAAGAAAAATATCCATTGGCAAAAGGGTAAAAGATAAAAAAAAGAAAATTTAAAGGGATAGGTACAAAAAATAAAAAAGAAAGGAAATGGATGAAAGAGAATATATACAGCTAATGATTAGGGTTAGTATAATGGTTAAGGTGTTTGACTTACAGACACCAGGTACAGTGTTTGATTCTTACCTGTAGGAGCGAAACTGGTTATACTTAAAATGGTCTATTAAAAAACTAGCCGAGTAATTAGCTATTAGCTTATGAAACTCTGAATCAAATGAAGAAGAAAACTGAAAAATTTAGGATGCTTTCTGTAAATGTGAATATTATTAAGAATACTGTAAGAAGAATAGGGGTTTTGGAGTGGTGCAGCATATGTGATGTAGTTGTAATTATATTGGAAGACTCAAGATTAACCATTGTAGATTTAACATGGAAAGTACAAGTATATAGAATTATAACATTATATTTTTATACTAATTGTAAAGAAAGGGAAAGCTTATTTCATCAGATTTTACACTGTGATAAAAATGAATATTATAATAACAAGATACTGGGCTGGATTCACGATGGCTTGCATGGAGTCTAAGAGTAGAGTAAAACTCCATGCAGCCATCATGTCCAACGAGCGATCCAGGAACAGCCTGTAGGGGCGTGCAAGAGAGCTCCTAAAATGGCTCTTACACAGACAGGGCCAGGACATGCAAATTACCTCAAGTGCAGCCAAAAGGCATGCAAATGAGGTAGATTTGCGATTCAGGAAACCCAAACTTGTCCGAGTAAGAGTAGTGATATCTGCAGAAATGTACTCAGTTGACAACTGAGTACCATTCTGCAAATGGCAAAACGGAGCCGTGACAGCTCCAAATAAAGGTTGCATCCAGTAGAGGAAGCATGCCAATGGCCAAATATATGGCTATTGGCAATGTTTCCCGATGCAAAATGAAAAAAATGACTTTTTTTCCCGATTTTCCATGTTTAATTATAGCGCAGAGTCGCGCAAATGGGCTGTGCTCTAAAAACCCAGAAAAATAAAAATTAAAACCCATAAATGTGGATTTTATGGGTATTTGTAATGTACAATGCAAGGCAATGGCAGGCTGAAGACAACATGGCTACTGAGTAGGGGTTGCTAAGGGGGGGACCCAGTCTAAGAGATGTAACCAAGCATTAGCAGGCAATCCTATGCAAATGAGGGTAAGGACAGTGAATCCCAAGTTTACATAGCAAATAAGCACAGTCAGTGGAATGTAAGACTAGGATAAGGGGAGTAACAGGGTTGGATATAGGTGACATCAGGAGGGGGTATGTATGAAAGAAGATAAGCTCATTGGAGCAGAGTGGCATGTGTTAGCTGTCAGTTGCTCATCACTGGAAGAGGTGTGTCATCAGGTATCCTAGCTAAAGTCAAGAAATAGAAGGTGCACACTGTGGGTATCATTAAAGTTTCTTGTACAAATGCTTGAAATGTGTATGCACGCCTGTAAACCCGAGTAAGACAGTGTGTGTGCGTATAAGCATGAGTGCGCGCGTTTAAGCCAGAGTAAGCATCTATAAGGCAGTTTACAGTATTGTGAGTGCGTTTGCGCTGGTGTGCGCACGTTTAAGCAGGAATTAGCTAGTGTAACTCCGTCTAAGCCTTTGTGCATGCGTGTTATCATGTGTACGCATGTCTGCGCTAGTGTGCGAGGTGCTGCCCCCCTGAGGAAATGGAAAGAGAAAAGGAAGCACAACAAACAGTAGGAAGTTAACCAGGGAGAGTCAGCAGAGCTAGCAGGTGAAAAT
Source organism: Protopterus annectens (assembly GCF_019279795.1). Classification (NCBI taxonomy): domain Eukaryota; kingdom Metazoa; phylum Chordata; order Ceratodontiformes; family Protopteridae; genus Protopterus; species Protopterus annectens. The sequence goes on along the minus strand of NC_056725.1, from coordinate 1,519,676,256 downwards.
AATCAGAATCAGGCAATTACACAGGCAGTAAACCAGCCCAGCCCAGTCCAGCACTTAAAACTCTGCAAACAACTTTACACCATGTATTGCTCAGAGACACTGCAGCACTGAAATAAGCTAAGAGAAGTGAATACTGAAAAGGCTTAACTGAGACAAAGAAATGTTAGGGGCTGCCATTGCTATCATAAACCGACATATGCAACATGCTGAGGGTGGTGACAATGGGAATGCTGCCAACCAACCCCAAGTGAGGAGACGGAGAAGAGTGGATAGGCCCAGGGTAACTTAGCAGGGGCTACATGAGCTGGAGATAGTGGAGCGCTATAGAGTGGACAGAGACCTCATGCAGCAAATTGTTGAGCTGTGCAGACCACGCCTCACACACAGAACCAACAGAGGGGAACCCATTCCAGTGGAAATCAAGGTATGTGTTGGCCTACGAATACTAGCAACAGGTACTTTCCAGAGACCAACTAGTGATATGATGGGGATATCACAGGCATCAGCATCCAGGGTACTGCACCAGTTTCTGGATGCCATGTCCCACATGTCGGTGATTATATATATTTCCCCAATTCCCGTGAGGTATTGGCCAGAAATATGCTTCTCTTCCAGCAAATAGCAGAATAGACTGCATGCACATACACATCAAAGCACCAGCTGGTGAGTGGGGTAGGGTCTACTTCAACCACAAGGACTTCCACTCCATCAACTGCCAGGTCGTGTGTGATGCCCAGGGCATAATAATGAATGTGTGTAATGGCTGCCCTGGAAGCTGCCATGATTCCCATAGCTGGCATCTGATGCAGCTGTACCAGACATTTACCAATGGGGACATCCCACATGGGCACCTAGTGGGGGATGCTGGCTATGCACTGGAGCAGTGGCTGAGGACACCCATCAGAAATGCACACACACCTGAAAAGGAACGCCATAATGAGGCACATGCACAAACACGAAATATAATTGAGCGTGTGTTTGGGCTGCTCAAGTCACGGTTCCGGTGCCTGGACACATCTGGTGGAGCCTTCCAGTACACACCAACTACATGTACCCAAATTGTCATGGTATGTGCTATGCTACAAAATATGATCCTGCGAAAACAGCTGCAGCAGGACCAGCATAGGCCTGGCCCAAACAGCCCCCCACCATTGCCAAGGTCATCAAAGGCAGAGCGTGACTCAGAGGAGGAACAACTTGAGCCTGCCCCAGTAGGCAGAAGGAGGCATGCCCAGTATGTTTTGGCCTTGGCAAAGAGGCAACGCATAGCACATACACTGGCTCAGTAGGAACCCTGGAAATGATACCTCTCTCTGACCCACACATATAGTAAAAGGGATGCCTCAGTTGACACTACCTGCTTCAAACATGTACAGGGAGTGTAGTATGTGCTTCCGACATAGGCAGCCCTGCAGCACCATCTGAGGCATGATTGCCATGTGTCAAGCAATTTAAGGTAGTGCTAAACAGCATTTGCCACCATGTAGTATATGCAAACAGAATACACACACCAACTAGTACAACTGTGGTCAGTGTTGAGTAATATTGGGCAATGTCCAGCAAAGTTGGTGAATATACAGCAATGTCGGACAAGCCTGTTCTAAGTAGGGCATAGCAGAACAAAAGCCAACATGCTCATATTTGCTTAACTGGCCCTTAAGCAGTCTGTTCTGCTCAGTATGGAAATATAAAGCAGTGATGGGCCTCGAACCCAGGATACTGTGCACCATAGTTAAAGTACTGAACCACTAAACCATGACAGCATTGCACTGTTCGGCCAGTATGAAGGAATGTTGATAAGTCTATGCAAAGTATCTCATGGAAACCCTGCAGGCACAGCATAATCCCTGTTGAGTTATGACACAAAGGTGAGTCCTGCAGTAAGAACAGAACTTGACTTCCAGAACACACAGTATAAATGTTAATATTGGTCATGTTCACACACATCCACAAATTTAGTGGACTTCAGATCGCAACATACTGAAAGGTCACACTGGACATACTCACACACTTGAATAAATGAGACATATGTCAGGCAACAAAACATGGAAAGCCTGAACTGGGCATGCTCACACACTTAGGCCATGTCTGACTACAGCAGTGGGCCACACATATCTGGCAGTTGCATGTGTTAACCCAGGAACCTCTCACTATCCAGCAATCTGCCCTGTGCACACAGTTACATGACGACAGACACTTATATAATATAGTAGAACCCTGTCATGATCAAACATGTTCCACAGATACCTAAGTTGTTCATAGAAACTGGGAAAGCAAAGACGATAAAGACCTGCAAACAGTATCAGCAATAAATACTGTGCATCCCGAGCAGAAGCATAGGTTCAGAGGTCTATACTAGGCTATCTGCCCTAGGGTATGTACAAGCCTAGCCAGAGTGTGTTTGGCTTTTGCAGCTCTGTCAGAGTACTACACTGTGCCAGTGAATAGTAGGTCACACAAGATAGCCCATGTACATTTAGGCTAGTGTGCCTCTGTCTAGCAGGGACACAGAAGATATCTGATGGGTAAACATACGATCACCCATACAGCTGTCAAGATGTCCCCTGTGGGTGGCTCTGCCTATGTGAAACTGTGATCACAATCTGGAGTGAGTGGAGGCCCTGGGATAAGAATCTGTCCCTCCAGCATGTCCTATTCACATCTGTGGTGAGGTATATGTCCCCGGAGTGTGTAGCTACAAGGGAGTTGGATATCCTGAGGTGGATGGAGCATGCCCATTAATTCTGGGTGGGGTATTACTGCAAACGACAGGCACACATCATATCTGAGTAGGTGGTAAGCAACTGAGTAGAGCTGGAGTTACTGCATCTGAACTGTACAGGTCATCTGTGTGAGTCCCTACATCTGCTTGGTGCGGAACTTATAGGTTCATAGGTTCATAGGTAGATACTAGGCTATCTGCCCTAGGGCATTTATAAGCCTAGCCAGAGTGTATTTGGCATCCGTCTCCCTATTAGGTTAGTCTACTGTGCCTCTGTAAATTAGGTCACAGAAGGTACCCTTTAAAATTAGTTTGCTGTGCCTCTGTCTAGCAGGGACACAGAAGAGATCCCAGGGGTGAATTTGCGAATTCCTATCCATGTGTCCAGATTTGGCTTGAAGAGGGTCAGCGAGGGGCTATGTCTAATATGAATTGGGATTCTATTCCAGAGTGAGGGGAGCCTCTGGGAAATTAATCTGTCCCTCCAGCATGTCCTTTTTATTCTTGTGCTGAGGTTTAAGTCCCTGGAGCATGTATCTCTAAGGGACTTGGATTTTTGAGGTAGAGCATGTCCATTAATTCTAGCTTTGACATGGCTTTGCATGTCAGGCATAGATTGCCTCTGAGTAGGCGGTAAGCAACTGAGTAGAGCTGGAGTTTCCTTAGTTGAGCTGCATATGACATCTGTTTGTAGCCCATGATCCTCTTGGAGAGGTACTTTTGGGTCTCTCCAGGTGCTGCAGGTGTCGGGTAAGGTACATCCCAAAAGGGCCTTTGTATTCAAGTATGGGTTTGATGACCGATGAGTGGAGGGGCACAATGACCTCTCTTGATGTAGATGCGAACCCTTTCATGATAAGGTGGCATATATAGAAGGTCTTTGTAACCACTTTGGCAATGTGATTATCAAAGGAGATATTACTATCTACATTGGTCCCCAAATCTCAAATTACTACTTCTGTACTTAATGGATTACCACCTATGTGGTAATTTGTGTGCACCTTGTTTTTCACAAAGGGGATGACTATGCATTTTTAGCATGTAGCTCGAGCTTGTGGCTCTGGCACCAAACATCCATCTCTGTGAGACCCTTCTGGAGGATGCTTGTGTCAGCTGGAGAGTCAATTATGGCCCCCAGTTTGCAGTCATCTGCGAACCTTGTCAGCCATAATCCCCCCGTGTTAGCCTGAACCTCAGAGAAATATATACCGAACCAGAGAGGTCCCAGAACTGAGCCCTGTGGGATGCCACTTGTAACTGGTTTGTATTTGGACATGGCACCTGCGATTCTGACCATGTGGGTTCTATCCCTGAGCCAGTTTGCAACCCATCTTGTGATACAGGGGTTGATATTTAAGCTGTTAAGCTTATGTATGATTTCCGAGTGGGGTATTGTGTTGAACATTTTTGTGAGGTCCATGTAGGCTGTGTGGACTACCTTGCCCAAATCCATAACTTTGGTAACTGTTTCAAAGAAATCAACTAGGTTTAAGAGGAAAGATCTGCACTTAACAAAGCCAAATTGGGTAGGGTCCAGTGTCTGGAGGCTCCCAATGTCTTTGTTTATGAGTTCCATGATAATACACTCCATAGCTGTACAGACCAGACTAGTCAGGCTTATGGGGCGATAGTTCCCAAGGTCTGTTGTGGCACCAACTTTGTGGAGTGGAACCACTGTAGCTGTACACCATTATTCAGGTACATATCCTGTAGTAAGGCTAAGTTTGAACAGTGACTTAATGTGAGGGTTCAGTTCTTCTTGGAGCTTGTGTTAGATACAGCCTAGGACACCGTCCGGTCCCATAGCTGCTGTGTTTTTTGCTTTGGCGAGGGCAGCTTTTACCTATGCATCTGTGATGTCAGGAAGGTTACATTAAGTTGGGATAGGCATTTGTTCCTTTGTGTGTGAAGGGGGGAGAGGTTTGTGCTGAATCTGTCTGCCAGGATGTTGGCTTTCTGTAGTTTTGGTATATTTTGTACCGTTATGCAACAATTCAGAGCATAACTGGGAGTTTCCACCCATATTATGGACATAACTAAAGAAGGACTTGTGATTATCTTTAGTGTCTAGGGCAATTTCCCTTTGGAAACTGGCCTTTGATGATTTTATGAGGTATCAAAGTTTCTTGCTAATACTGATCAGAGATGCCTTCCATTTTTGGGATTTTGCTCTGTCATGTAGTAGCTTTCTCCTTCTGTTGTATAGCTTATTTATGGCCAGGGTCCACCAAACAGGTCTCCTGTTTTTGGAGGAGTGAGTCTTCGTTTTATTTGGGATAGCACTATCCATGCATTCCTGCAGGTGCTCATAGAATGCATTTCTAAAGGATTCTGTGGATTGGCCTGTATTATGCTCTGGCCTGTGGGCTTTGAAGGATTCCACCTCAGTCTTGAGAAGTGCAAAGTTGGTGTTTGAGAAATTCTATACAGTGATTTCCTTGGCTGGGGGTGGGGACGGAATATGGATGTCCATGGAAATTTGTTAATGGTCTGATCTTACCAATGAGGTGTTTACCTGTTGCCATTCCGTGGGTACATATCCTGTAGTAACTCCAATATTGCACAGTGATGTAATGTGAGGGTTATGTCTGTCATGAAGCTCGTGTAAGATGCAGGCCGGGACACCAACTGGTCACATTGATGCTGTAATGTATGCTTTGGGGAGGGCAGCACTCACCTGTTACTGTGTGGTGTCATGGTGGTTACACTCTGTTGGGATGGATCGTTGCTCCCTAGGGGGGATGGGGGGAGACATCTGCACTGAACTTGTTTGCCAGGATGTTGGCTATGCCAGTGGGTTCAAGGTAAGTGTAGTCAGTATGCAGTAACTCACAGCATATCAGTGAGTGTCCACTCAGGTTCCTGACCTAACTGATGAAGGCCTTGTGATAGTACTACTTGTCTGATGTAATTGTCCATGAGAAGAAGACCTTAGATAAGTACATGACTGATCATAGCTGTCTGCTAGTACAGATCACAGACGCTTTCCCCATCTGGGATTGTGCTCTATCATGTAGTAGCTTCCTCCTGACATTGTACAACTCATTAATGGCTGGTGTCTACCAGACAGGTCCCCTGCCATTGGAGGAGTGAGTCTTGTTGTTATTTGGGGTAGCACAATCCATGCAGTCCACTTGGAGTCCATAGAATGTGTATGTAAAGGATTCAGCAGTCAGAGCTGTATTTCACACTGTCTCAAGCTCTCTGAAGGATGCCACCTTGCTTTGGTGAAGTGAGACGTTGGCTCATCAGAAGTTCACCAAGATTACCCAGGATGGGTGTGTGGAGTGTATATGTATGTCCAGTGAGATAGATGTATTTTCCGACCTTACCAATGAGGGGTATATTGCTGGTGTGTAACATAGAGTCCCCCATGTTGGTGATGATCAGGTCCAATATGTATTCCCCCTTGTGGCTGTGGTGACTGGTTGTGCCATAGCATATGAATGTACAAATTGTAGCGACTGTAGGATGAGGTGGTTACGGCTTGAGTAGTATCCCCAGTCAATATTCATGTATCTGATGTCATCCAATATAATGGTGGTTGTGGAGACCATCATATCCCCCACTGTTCCCAGGAAAGCCGAGTGTGGTTCCTGAGTATGGGAGGGTGGTCTGTAGTAGGCAACAAACTGAAAGGCAGTTTCGAACAATGGTAGTTGTATATGTATGGTCTGTGATGCTTACTGCAGTGCCACTAACCTGGAGGTGTGTGTATATGTGATGTATAGGGATACACCCCCTAGTTGTGTTGTCCGTTCCAAGTCCTGTGGTCAGAAAGCATGGTATGAAACATAACCTGGTAGTGCTGGTGTGCATATGTGACCCTGAACTAGGCGTCTGCTAGTGCACATATATTGCTATCCCCCATACGGAGGGGAGTCCTGAGTGGCCACAATATGAGGGTAACACATCTGGTGTTGAGCAGCATTACCCTTAGTGTTATTTAACCTGTAATGTCTATGTAGGTGGCTTGTCTTTTGAGCCCTGCTCAACAAATGCACTATGGTGGTAGCAAGAGCCATAGCCAGCATTCAAAGGTCCAAGGGTGACAGGTGCAAGCTGTCCATAGTGAAGCTACGTGGCATGTTGAGCATGTCACCACAGGCTGACAGACACTGTATCCCCTATGAATGACACCAATCTGTTAGCCAAGTGTTAAACATGATATGTTTGTCTGTATACTGTGACATCATACTTGGTGGGTGTAAGATGCTAGACAAGGTCAGGGTCAAACTGGCCTGGGCTACATGATAACACTTTTCCTCTATGTAACATGTCATGTGGTCCAGGGAGTAACATCTGTGGTTTTACACACCAGCATGGACAATGATGATGACAGTCCTGTACTTGCTTTGTAGTAAGCAGACTGCATGTGTTATGTGGCAGATCCTGGCACACGACAGACAGCACAAAGGGACTATTCCCTTGTATGGGCTGGTGAGTGGTACATCAGTGTGTTTGACAATAAGTGTCGCCTATCACAAGTGTATTATGTGTGTTGTGTAGCCCGAAGGCAAGTGACTGTGTGGCACACTGACATTGTGAACTATGTGAGATGTGGGATTGTAGTGGGGTAGCAGTTGTGTGTGTGTCTGCTGTGGAAGTCACTGCTGCTTAGGCAGAGTTTATTTACAGCATCCGAGTATGTGTATGTGTGATAATGTGGTTTGAGTGCTGTTGCCAGAGGATATGTGAGACTGATATGTGGTGTGTGTGGTTATCTTCACCACCTGACAGACTATGCCAGTCATGGGTCGAGAGAGTTCAGCACCCTGTATGTCACTATAAGTGCATCTCACACATATATCTGGGTTTGTTGTGAGGAGGAGAGTCTTGTCTGTCTACATGAGGCAGATGTGACATTGTGTCTACATCACAATATTCACCAGCTGGACTAGAGAGTGCACACAAAGCCGACCCCTGGACATGCCTGGATATCATCATGACATACTCTGTAGCCAGATGACAAAGGATCAGTAGGGTGTTAAGTGTGTAAAGGAGTATAACAGGGATTAGTGCCCAGGTTTTTTGGTGTTCTGTAAAGAGTAGCTGAGAAGGAGTCCAGACTGAATCATGACACCTCCGACAGTTATGTCATATATAGCAATGTACACACATATATGTCATGAGTCAGGGCCAACTGTACCTGACTGACAATGCTGACATCCTGACAGACAGGCCCATATATACATACCCACATCCCACCTACGATAGTCCATATCATCATACCAGGAGATATCACATGTAGAATGGATGAACAGCTACCCCCAATGCTAAAAGCATGGCATCAATTGGACTACATTGATTCCCAATATGTGTCATGCATAAACTATAGAACAAACAGATCCTGCACCTGAACAGTCAACTGAACCCCCCCCCCTACACAGGATGTGGAACCATTGAATGTGTTACAGCAACATATGGCACTCCACATAAGTGTTGGTGCACAACACATCATGGAATGTACAGTCCAGTATGCCTATGAAGTATGATCTGCATGCCATGGAGTCCATCATGGTTGAAGTCATAAACTGAGCTATTGGAAGCTGACATACACACAACCCTACTAACCGTGGTATGTTCATGTGAGGATCACGGTTCCCAAACATGCTAGACTGTTTGCAAGGCAGACACACAGGACATACATCACTGAACACAGCTACACATGTCTCACATACACTTTGAATAGCCCGTTATCAACATCCCAGACACATGCAGTACCCATAAAACCAACAAGCTGTGCATAAATATGTGTTGACATATGAAGGAATGTCGATGTGTCCACAGATAGATCACACAAGGTAAGGATTATGAGTTTCTCTTCCAGCTGTTGACACCTGATGTCCCACATGGGCCATTCCTGGAATGGCATAAAACAAAGTATACACACATTACCATGTCCAGTCTGATGATGTCACCACCCTAGAAATACAGACGTAGAAGGGAAACCACCCAGTAAAGCAAATAGAGTGCTGCGCTAATACGTCTCTCTCTATTAACATAACCTAGTTAGGTAGGGGTTTGAATCCTGCAAACGCTGACTGTGTGTGGGGGGGGGTGTGTATATGTGTGTGCATTTCTCTTTGAAAGGAGTGGCCTTTTCGAAGACTGGGAAAACACACCACAGATTTACATCCCTCTTTGGAAAAACTGATGATGTCACCACCCTAGAAATGCAGACAGAGAAGGGAAACCACCCAGTAAAGCAAATAGCACACTGTGCTAATGTGTCTCTCTCTAGTAACATAACCTAGTTAGGTAGGGGTTTGAATCCTGCAAACGCTGACTGTGTGTTTGTGTGTGGGGGTGTGTGTGTATGTGTATGCAATTCTCTTTGAAAAGAGTGGCCTTTCTGAAGACTGGGAAAACACACCACAGATGTACATTCCTCTTTGGAGAGACTGATGATGTCACCACCCTAGAAATACAGACGGAGAAGGGAAATCACCAAGTGAAGCAAATAGCACACTGCGCTAATGTGTCTCTCTCTCTCTAGTATCATAACATAGTTAGGTAGGGGTTTGAATCCTCCAACTGCTGACTGTGTGTGTGTCACTCTTGGTCAATGCGGTGTGGGTCTTGCTTTTACTATGTTATGGCATATTATGATTACAACAGTAAGTGCATTGCACACATCAAGTATATGCATTGCAAATATATATGTGTACATATTCCCTTAATCAGTACATAGGTGTAAAGCCTGCATACTACATGAATACATTTGTTGCCACTGACAGGTTGTGCCACAGCTTCTCAGATCATAGGTCACATATGTATGTATGTGACAGGCCCATCTACTGTCGTGATCTGTGGCCAAGGTCATCTGTGCCACACACACCCATGACAGTTACTTTACAGTAGTATGAGTGAGGGTATATGCCTGGGGTATATGTCAGGCATGTTCATACACAACCACGACTGCCAATAATGGACAGTCTTTATAGGTGTGCAACCACCTTGTGTATATGCATCCAGGCCTTCAATGTCTCATGTGACACACCTTGGGACGCCACAATACCTATGGATATGTGGATACCAAGGGACACATGACATAACATGAGGCTGTATGTACACATTGGTACCCAACATACATGTTGAGGGCTACCACCTATGTGGTAAAGACGTTATAGTGAGTATAGTACATGTGGATGACTATGCCATAGTTGGCTTACTGTTATACAGCATGTATCACATGACAGGCATCTGTCTGTATGATACCCTTGTGTAGGATATGTGTCCCATCCAGGGAATGGATTGTAGGCCACTGCATGCATTACCAGATGTGGATGGACACATCCCTAGTGTGTTTGCATTTACCTAAGGGGGCTATATGCCAAACAGGTGTGGACACAGGAATGGGTGGCGGTAATTACCACTGTTTAGTGTTATAGCATAGCACCGGAAGGATACAACTGTTACTGAGTTCCCTACGACTGTGTGTCATTTGTCAGGACAACATCCAATGATTGCTTATAGTCATGCTGTTGAAGTTATGTATACTACCAGACCGCAAGTCATTGACAGATACTAACAGTATCACCAACAGCATGATGTCTACCCATGTTATACACACGTCTACCCATGTTAGTACATAACTGTAGTAGAATGCATACTGGCCATTGAAAGATACTGTGACATGTTCACTATGTGTACAACAGGGTATGCCACATGTCCCATGTGTCCACTATGCAGGTACATACAGACAGTGCGCACCCTCCATGTTCACAGATGTACACTTGCTAATCTGTACTGCACACATCACACACATACTGTCCACTCACTAACACATCTGGCAACACATTACACATCAGCCAAGTGGCACATGGGTGGACAATACATAGTCAGACCTAACAGTGGTGTTAACAATGCTACACTGACAATCAGAGCTTTGATGTATAATGTATGCTGAGATATGCCAACAAGGATGTCATTACACTTTCTTGTTGACAACTTGCTAATATTGCTACACTGCTATAGTGTCACCCTGTGCATCAGCACCATGTTAGCCTGTTCCTCCATCAATGTTACAGATGACAGGAGGGGACACAGGTATCATCATATGCACAGGGCATTTTGTTGTTTGCCAGAGTCTGACATTGACCCATCCAATCGACATGTCTGTGTGTGTGTGTGTGTGTGTGTGTGTGTGTGTGTGTGTGTGTGTGTGTGTGTGTGTGCGTGCGTGTGTGCATGTGTGTGCATGTGTGTGTGTGTGTGTGTGTGTGTGTGTGTGTGTGTGTGTGTGTGTGTGTGTGTGTGTGGGAAAACAGTACAGCATGGGCCAATGTTGATGTAATGTGTGTGTGTATGTGTGAGCCCTAGTTGTTTGGTTAATGTGTGTGTGTGTCTGCATGCACACAGCTCCACCATGTGGCTGCCATATACAGTAGTTTGTGGGACAGTCACAGACTGTATCTGCTAGGCCATACAGATTGCTGTCTCCAGCCATGGACACAGTACCTGTGCCTGGTAGGGGTGCTACGGACAGTATTGGGTACCAACCCTGACTGGGTACTGTCCTCAGAGGCAGAGGTGGGACGACTGGACCCATGTCCCTGCTGGGAATGGCCAGAGCCACGTGCACATAGTCTACTGGGACGGTCAATGGACAGGCCAGCCCCAGCATTGCTGGGGCTGGTACTGCCACTACGGGAGCGGCTGTGATCCGGGGGCCATCCACGACCACTGCCAGCTGTTGCTGTTGCTGACATGCATCCACGTCGACGTCGCAACCATCCCACATGGTCCTGGCTCATGGATGACATATTGTGGAGGGCATCTAATGTCTCCCCCCAACATCTATCAACGACCTTGGTGTACATCCGGATGGCACCGGCAAGGTTACGGATGCTGTCATTGATAGTGGTGCAATGTGCCCTCTGCGCCCTAAGTCCCTGCCTGGTGTACCATTCCATACGTGCCTGAGTCTGCATTACAGCCCGGAACATACTGGATGTCATAGGACCAGTGAGGGCACGCCTGCCAGGGGCAATATGACCAGCGGTGCTCCCCTGAGAACCCCTGGTCCTCTGCCTATGTGGTACCATTCCAGGAATATGGCTATGGCTGCTGTGAGGGGATGCAAGTGCCATGGGTACTACATTCGCCTGGTCAGTGCCAACTGTATGCTGTCCCTCGCCTCTGGCCATTGGTGGTGAGGAATGTATTGGCAGTATGAGTGTGCGCATAGATGGGGTTGAACGCTGTGTACTGTCTATTCGTGGACTAATGACAGACCCTGTCAAACCTCCCTGTGTCAAAATACATGTCTCATCATCAGCACTATTCGTGGCAGTGGCTTCAGGTTCCCTGCTGCATTCGGCCTGCCCTAACTCAGCACCTGTGAGAAGAAGACAGGAAACACACTTTATGGTCTACACATGAACACTTGCACACATGCACACATGCACACATGCACACATGTACACATGCGCACATGCACACATGCACACATGCACACATGAACAGTAATACACTCGTCACTACAGGACATACACACACACCAGCAATCCAACACATACTCTATAGTGGGTGAAGGTGGGTGTCAGTATCACAAGGTAAGCAGTCACCACACACGTGTCAGCATGCAGAATATGTGTTGCACATGACCATACAGTGCAAGTGTAGATGCCCCAATGTAATGACAGTATACATGGCTTTGTTGCAACTGTGTCGTTGTTTAGTGATTGGCTACACCCTGGAACACAATTTGTACATGGACACAACATTGCTGTGCAGGTATTATCAGTTCTGCAATGCCCTGTGCACCATCACTCACATGTATACATGCCATGGCTGCATGTGTTATCTGTGTGCCACATAGATATCAATGTCTCTGTACAGTGTCTTTGTCCAAAGCAGATAATAGTGGGCACAGGTGTAGCACATGCATGCTGTGTACACAGACGGGACGATTGATGCATGTTGACATGAAGGTATCCCAATGCTCTAAATGGCCAGTGTACAGTGGTTATGGTGAGTGTGGGACATATTGCAGATATGTCGGTGCCACACATGGCACGTCATGCTACATAACTGCAACATTAAACACCATACATACCCAATGTGTGTCAAGTGACCAATACACCCATTAGCATTCCAGGACATATATGTGACACTTTGTTTGGATGGCGACTGCTGTGCATATTGTGTATACTGGCATATGTAAGCACACACACAACATGCTATGCATATTGTGTATAGGTGCATATGTTTGCACACGCACAACATTGAGGTGCAAAGCAATGACTGCTATGAGTAGTACTGTAGTCACTGTAACTGGATGGGATGTAGTACCCTGTGCCCTCATCAACATGCATCCTGTGGTCACTCACAGCTACTAATGTGTTCTAGACCACCGCCTAGCATGCTGTACCTGAACTGCAGTGCCGTGGCTATGTTCACAATTACACAGACACCTTGTACATGGGCGTGTGAGGTGACCAATAGGGAGCATTGCCTAACTTGACTGTATGTGTTGCAGAGTGTTGCACACACCCATGATAGGACTCTACCCCTGAGGTACAGCATGTGTGTGCAAGACATGTGGGATACTGACTTGTGACCTTACAGCGGGTGTGATGGGAAAAGTAGCATGTTTTTGTGTACTGCATATGATAAACGTGTTCTGTTGTGTACAGCTGTGGCAACTATGCATATCTAAGGTGCAGTGCAGTGTTGCCACACTTGTGTCTGCTGCACTGTGCAGTGTATGTGCTTGAGGCAGCTACTGACTTTAATGAGATGATTAATGTCTCACAACAAACATGGCCAGCATGCATTATGCATAGGTGTGTTATGTGTACATGGCCTACACTTCACCTATGACATGCACATTTAATTACCAATATTAAAGTGTTAACACACTCTCCAGCATGTACTCTCTGCCCTGCTGTCACACCAGAGGGACCTACAAGAATATGACACAGTTTATCAGTGGCCACAACTGTGGCATTGCTGCTGTGAGTGAGTGTGCTAATCTACAGTAGAACAACAGTCAACAGTCACAGGTGTGGCAATACTATTCCAAATATCAATATTGCACACGAGAGGCAGCACAACTGCTAAACACACAGTACACATCTCACATAAGCATATTCTAACAATACAGGTAACAGTAGTCTACAGCTAGGGCATATTACCTACACGCTCCATGTTGTCCTTCTGGGTAGCTCCGGCCTCCATGATGACACATGCATGATGTTGCTACTGCTGTAGGCCAGGAGCCACCATGCTTAGGAGCAGCTCCTCCACTCTGGTGAGGGGGGATGTATGGGCACCCCACCACCTGTGGCAAGCTGTTCCCTATGGATATCAGATGCACGCTGCTGGACATGTCTGATTAAATCACTGCAGTGATGGCGTACCTGTTCATATGTCTGGTTATGCATGCCTATGTCATTTACCCGGTGAACAAGATCTTGCCAGAGTGCAGTGTGCTCATGCTGGTGCTGGCTGGCCCTGGAAAAAAGCCGTGCATAGTTTTGATACAGGCTGGCCTGTATGACCTCCTCCTCTGCAGCTGTATACACAGGATTGCGGCGATGAGCCATAACTCTGGAAAACAATTAAACAATATGTGTGAGCAAGTCATGTGGCACACTTAACATTATAAAGTACAGATATCACTTAACTTCCAGATATAGCATCTGTCTGTCTATCAGAGGAAACACACATTCAATACCACATATCAGTGCTCAACCCACAACTGCCTGACAGTGGCCGCCGCACTCCATACAACAAACCAGTATACACCAGTACTTGACACACTGTATTGGATACAATGCACAACTTCACACTGGGAGTATATATCAAGCTAACGCATGATGAATATTGTCAT
>NC_056725.1:1519589192-1519656692 GCF_019279795.1 Protopterus annectens | reverse complement strand
GGGTTGATTGGTGGCAACAGGCCATCAGGTTTGGATATGTGAACAGGGCACATGCATCAACGTACATGCAGATATGTATAAACCAACAGGACAAATGTCCATAGGAATTAATTGTGAATACACATACCAAGTTTGGTGTGGAATGGCATAATTTGTGAACATAACGTAGGGTGGTAAAATATTACATTAACAACTTAAAATACCTATACGTATACTGTACATTCCTACTAGATGCAGATATATATCCCCTACATGTATTAGTACAGTTCCCTGTATGTAACCTTAGAAATGTTGGTGATGGAGATGTTACTGCTACATTAATATACATTCCATTTGTATTCATATATGTTCATTTCTGGCTGTGTACAGGTAAAGTATCCTGTACAGTTGCGTACAGTTCTAGCAACACACTGACATTTGTGGGATCACAAGCACAAGCTGCTCATGTACCAGATTAACATGTACATACTATACATGAAACAGTTGAGGACTATAAATATACTTCTGAGATACTGGCATTCCCATCAGCCAGTTTATATGAGCCTAGACAACTGTGGATGTTCAGCACTTCATACAACTATACTATCTCCATAATGCAAGGGTACAAGAACATATCCAAAATGTGGGATGGACACAGTCCAGGTATTGTACTTTATTAAAAACATTTCACTCTTTGGTTGTGGCTGTCTCATTCATTTCATTATGTAGTGCATGCAGTATACCTTTATTCCAGACTTCTTACACCTTTATCGGTAGCTTCAAACTCGTTCTCATACTCTCTCACTTATTTTATATTTACATCTCAGGATGGTACTTAATTCCAGGCTTTATTAACATTTATTACTGGGTTACAACAATCTTTTCCAGCTGACTCACTTATTTCTTATGTCGGCATATACAAGGATGTATTCATGACTTGTCTGTCCTTTATTGATGGATTAGAACACTCATTTTCAGGCTGAAGCAGTTATCTGATATTACAATACAGGTGAAAACTCTATTTGAGACTTGTTTACTCTTTATTAATGGATTACAATACTCTTTTTCAGGCTGCATCACTTATTTGATCTTAGAATACTAGCAGAAGCTTTATTCTAGGCTTATTTGACCTTTATTACTGGGTTACAACACTGAACTCTTTTACAGGCTGTCTCACTTATATTTTATAATAATACCAGCTAAATAATTACTAACCTGCCTGGTGGTGCAGCATTACCAGCCTATCAGCATAGGCTTGCTGATTCGCGGAACGAACACCTGCAGCTGTAATATAAATGAAGGGATATTGGAACATACCTATCCATACTATAGGCTAGGATAGCATTTCTTACATACTTAATTACATGGATACTTACTCAGTAGTGGGGCACTGGGCATCTGACGGGCCTCCTGGATCCATCGGTTCAGTTGGTCCTCCTTTCGTCGCTTCAGGTCCGCATGGTGATGACGGACCTGCTCACCAGTCCTAGGAATGCCTGTGGCACTGGTAAGATCATGTGCCAACTGGTTCCACACCTCTGCCTTGTACGCTCCCCATTGAACCTGGCCCTGCATGAGTTGGCCTTCATGTTGGTGGACTAGGAGCCAAACCATATATTTGGACTCCTCAATGCCCCACCTTTGTGCTCTAAAGCGATTGCCCTCTCCGACACCTGCCATCCTGACTGCAAATGGGTACCACAATCAGTTATGGTGAGTATTTCCGCTGATGGGGCTTAAATATGCCGCATTTCCCGCACTTTTTTGTGATTGGTCATTTTTGAGAATTCTAAGCTGACTGCAGACCTGCTTAGTAATGGTTAATCTACCATTTCGAAGTATATGTATGCTAATAGTGGCTGTTTCTCCTAAGCTGTCATGGCTTGGTGGTTCTGTGCTTTGATTATGATGCACAGGGTCCTGGGTTTGAGCCTTTATTTTATTACTGTCTAGACAGGCTAGGGGGTGTGGCTGCGTTTAAGCAACCTAGCTCTACTTTGCTCCCTGGTGCCCTACCGTGCCCTGGTTGGCGCGGCGTGCATGTCCACACAAACACATTGCGCTAGGTAAAGCACTTTTAAACTTTGGGCAACTCTATTGCACTGGGTAAAGCGCTATTTAACTATGGGCACCTGTGTTTAGCTGGGTAAAGCGTTGCTTAACAGCAGGCTATTCTATATCTGAGTCCTTTAAAAATATATAATTTTGTTCACTGATACATTGGCCATGTCACTGCTTTTAATAAAATTTCAATCATATGTCTGGTATTATTTCAAACACTGATTTAAACATAAATAAGAAGGGGAGTGGTGGGACTCAAACCATGAATGCCTCCTCTTTGTGCATACGCTCTACCATTACGCCATTGCAATTTGGTGTGATTTGCATAAACATTCTTTCTTATGCTCTTCCACATCAGAATTGCTAACTATAGCTAAGCAATGGGCACACCCGCGCACACATGCGCAAATACGGGCAATTATATCGTGGATTTAAAAAAAAAAATTACATATTTTACTTTTCATAACTGTGATGGGGTTTTACAGTGTCAATGAGTGTGGCGTTGGGTGCAAGTACATTTGAGCGAACATGCTCTTGTGTGTTGACATTTTGCTTTTACTACACTTGCAGGGGCGTGCTCATTTAGACTGCTCGGCAGTCGGACATGCCCCTTGCTTTCATACTCAGTCCGTGTAAGAGTTACGGTTGAGTCAGCGTGCCTTCATGAATATTCATGGCATGATGACGTCATACTGTTCAACTGCAGCTCCGAGTAAGACTTATTAAGTCTTACACGGAGGATTCGTGAATCCGGGGGACTTTAATTATGATTTGAGACAATTGTAAAAAAAAAATAATTGATATAATAAAAATGTTAGAAGTTATAAGATGTGGTAAGTTAAAACTTTGGGACAGACTTACAAAAAGTATGTATAGAACTGAAATAGATTATTTTACAGTATCAAAAGATTTAGTTATAGGAGACGGGGGTAGCAGAAATAGGAATTTCTGATCATCTTGCAATATGGTTAGAGATAAAAGAATACAAGGGATATATTAAAAATGGCAAAGGAATAAAAAAGATAAATGAGAAAGCGTGGAATAAAGAAGGAAAAAGATTAGTAATACAGTCATAGAAATAATGAGAAAGCATGGAATAAAGAAGGAAAAAGTTTAATAATACAGGTGTAGAAAGATAATATTACTATGGGAACATTATAAAAAATTGGTCTGAATGGTAGATGGTGTTTAAGGGAAAACATAAAACATGTTTTTTTTTTACAGTGGGAAAAGTATAGAAAAAATATAAAAGACATATAACAATGAATTGGGAAGATTTAGAACATAATGATGAAACATACTTTGCCAAAGAAAAGTATTATATGAAAGAAATCAAGAAAAAATACAACTGTTATATAAGCAAAGATATTTTTCACAAGGGAAAAGAGAAGTATCAAGTTACTTAAGCAGATTAGTAAAGGAAGATGGCAGTGTAATGAGAAAAATAAAAAAATATAAAATGAAAAATAGAAAGAACTCAGGAAAAGATTATGAATAGTGTAGTACAATATGTACAAGAAATGTTTAAAGAAAAAAAGATTGTGAAAAAACATGGAAAGTAAAACAGCAGAAAAAATAAAATGTAGAGTTGGAAAGCAGGATTTCTTTAAATGAGCTAGACAAAGTACTAGGACAAGTAAACATATATTTGACTGCAGTACCAGGTTGAGTAGGATGTGAAATGTATAAAAAATTAAGGGAGTGGCATAACATATTGTTTAAAGTTTTTGAATGAAAGGTTAACCAAAGGTTTTATATATAAAGAATTATTTAGTGGAATGCTTCAATTCATATGGAAGAAGGACGATAGAAGATAATTAAAAACTGGAGGCCATTAGTATTGAAAATAATAGTTATAAGCTCTTTATGAAAATAATAGAAAACAGATTTGAAACTAAAATGGAAAACATTATGGAAGATAGTATACATAGTATAAACGGGAGGGGTTGTCAAGAATTATTAATGATAGAGAAATTGTGGATTATATTATGAATAGAAAAGAAGAAGTGAAAATCATGATAGGAGACCTTAATAAGGCATCTGATACAATTGGACATGAAATCTTATGGGTAATAATGAAAGAATATAATACAAGTGTGAAAATTAAGAAACTATGCATGTTAGTGTATAGTAATAATAATGCACACATTCTTGTAAATAGCTGGTTAAGGCAAGAGCTACATATGAAGAGTGGTGTAAGGCAGAGTTGTATACCCTTTGCATTAGTTATAAATGTGATAATATGTGAAATAAATTGCAAAATGATGGAGGTGGGGTATTTAACACCTGAAGGGTTAAGAATCCCAGTTCTGTTGATATATGCAGATGACATTACAATAATTGCAAAAACACAATTTGGATAAAAGAAGTAATAATTGGCACAAGTGCATGTCTATAGGTGATAGGTATGGCTTTAAACAAAGAGAAAAGTTAAGGTTTAGGTGATGTAGTAAAGATATGGGTTATATATTTTGCAATGAATGACATTTCTGTGCTAGGTATAACATTTGCAAATAAAGATCTAAAAAGAATTAATTGGGGAAAAAAGCAATAGAAGAAATATAACAAGCATGTATTTTCTGGAAAACAATTATCATTCAGAAAAATATGCTTATTTGATCAATTCAGTACTTATGGGAAATAATATACTTAACAAGTATATTGCCAGCAGTATTTGAAAAAAAATTATTGCAGATATATATTTTTTTTCATTTACATGGAGTTCTAAATTAAACCAAGTAAAGGAGAAGTTCTGTATGTAAATAATGTGGAAGGAGGTTTAGGGTTAATTAACACAGTGGTATATGCTGTTTCATTAAATTTGAACAAAGTGTTAAAGTGAACAAATGAAAAAGATGAGAAATTAGTAGTAAAATTGTATAAATATAAGTATGATAACTTTGGGGGGTATGGTAAAGAGAAAAACAGATAAACAGTGCATAAATAAAAAAATAAAATGTTGCCAAGAAAAATATTTTTGTGGAAAATAAAAATTGATGATATGGGAAAAAAAGTATGGTATGATAATGTAATGATAAAAGATTACTATGTAAAAGAATGGGAAAATCTAGCAGATGAAAAAAATTAAAGCTAAAAAAATAAGAAACGACTAGTATAATCAGAATGTAGAATGTGAATATTTTTGTGGAGACTGGTAATAGATAAATTGCCAGTAAAAGAAAATATGAAACATAAAAATCAAGGTGATAGAATTTGTTTATATGTTTACATTGTCAAGAGGAAGAAACTATGGAACATGTGTTTTTGAAATGTAAAAGAGTAAAAAAAAAAAAACATGGGATAACTATATATGGAAAGTTTTTTTAAGATAGTATAAAAGAAGTGAATGAAATAAATGTGGATATGATTAAATAATGACATTGTAAGTATATGTTAAAAGAATAGATATGTTATTTTTTGTTATATGGAAGGAAAGAATAAATGAAATTATGTTTACTGGTAAATAGATTTTAGCAACAATATTAAGTAAAATCAGATGGTGGTTATGGAAAAAGAAGTGGGGGTCTAACAGAGATGAACATTTATTATGACTGAAAAGAAAATTATGAGTATATGTGAACATATTTGTATATGTACATATTTGTACATTTGTACATATGTAAATAAGAGTTATTTTTGTAAAGGATCTCTATGCTGTTTGATAATTGCCATGGGATCTTTTGCATCCACCTGAGCTCCCACCATATTAAGCAGATGAGACTTCAGTTTAACATCTCATCTGAAGCAGAGCAGACTCAAGAGTGCAATCCATCCATTTGGTGTAGGAAAATAATTCATAGCATTCTGCACCAAAGACAAGTGTGCTCCCTGCTGTGCCACTGACAGTGACATATGTACATATCTATCCATCTAGATTTAGATATTAAAATGCATATGAAACTCTAACGCTTGGGATTACTGACTGACTGTGATTTACCAGAAAATCAAAAATTTTATGAGAGATAGGGCAAACGTGAGGCAAAATCAGGGACTTTCTGCATAATTAGGGATAGCTGAGGAGTATGAGTTTGGCCATTCCATGGATCCTGCGAAATGTGAGTCAGAGACTCTGCTTTCTGTACTGCTGGTAGTCCTTACCTCACAGATGCATACCACTTGATTAATTATGTAATGCTTCCAGCTGATAGCTAGGTTCATTCCTATTGCTCATAATATGTCTATGTCAATACTGTTTCAACAATACAAAATAAAATATGACAGGAATCATCTTCTGGAACAAAAGTTTGGCCACTCATTGTACTAGAGTTTTATATGTGAGATCTCTTGTGTATTATTCAGTTCCTCATTCTAATTTTGTTATACTTTGCCCTCTGTGCACATTGTCACATCTGTACAATGTGATACATTTCACAGAATCTTTGCAGTGGAACTGCTGCATATTTCTTTGTTATATAGGTTTACATGTTCCTTTTTTTCTGAATATTGGAATCCACTGCAATTTTCAGATTATTGCAATTTTCTTATTCTTCCAGTCTCTACAATGACTACACAGCAGCCTATATTACTGAACTAGGCTATACCTGTAGGAAGGCATTGCCTGAAAGTATTTTTGGTATAATTTCATGCTTCATTTTCCATATCAATTAATGCAAATATTAACAATAAATAGTTTTCCAAGGTGTTCTATTATTTATATCTTATTTGGAACATTTATTTATTTATTTACTTACTTACTTACATTTGTTAACCGGGTAGTGTCCAACTGGGCAAGAAGCCCATTTTCAGTGGACACCCGGGGAGAAACTCTCCATAACAGTACAATTAGTTAATATTTACAACAAATTTAAAGTTACATAAGATAAAACAAGTAATAATAAAAAACACAACTAATGTTGGTAAGAGATGTAGGACGTAGTTACATAAGGGAGCAATAGTCATTTAGATGCATATTAATAACCTTATATAAGAGTACAACCTTTAGCAGAGAAATAGATATGTCTGTCTTAAAAAAAAGGTTTGTAAGCACTAGTTGTATAAGTGTACAGAAAAGTGGTATGTGAGAAAGAGGGATGGGAAACAATTGGGGAGGGAGAAAAACTAGTCAGGAGCATTATAGGGGCAGAGCCATTTGCTATTGAGATAAATTCTTAAGCTTTTTTAAATGAGGATATGTTGGGGCTGTGAGGAACATCATTCCAGTCCTTATTGGAATAGAAGGAGTCACCATGATAGTTGTGAGACTGGGTAAGTTTTAGCATCAGTCTGTCAGAAGATCTAAGAGATCTGCAGTTAGATTTTGGTTGAACGTGGCTTGAGAGTACAGGGCAATTGCTGGGGTTATGTATTACTTTGTGGACAAAAGTAGGTTGGTTTATTTTTAACAGATTTGGTAGTTTCAGCCAGTTAAGTAGTTGAAGAACAGAGCAATGATGAGTCTTATGGGGTTGATTGGCAGCAAACTTAGCTATTTTGTTATAGCAGGACTCTAGGCAATTAATGTCAGTATTACATAGACTGGTGAAGATTTGTCAGGAGTAGAGCAGAGTGGAAAGTAAGTGAGATTTAGCTGTGGCTAGTCTGGCTTGGTTTGTGAGATGAGGTTTGGCCCTATATAGAGCTCCAAGTTTTGTGTGAATTTTCTTGATTGATAGTGTCTGTCATCAATAGTAACTCCTAGGAGCTTGGTCTCATTTGTAGGTTCAACTTTAGTACCATTAGAGGAGGGAATATAGAGAGGTAGAGAGCTGTTAGTGAAAATCATTAGTTTTGTTTGGATTTAAAATGAGTTGATGGTCGGGGAGGTAATTTTCAATGTTGAGGAAAGCTTTTTGCATTTTCTGTTGAAGTTCTTGAATGGAAAAGGCTGAGCACATAAGGAAGGAGTTGACTGCATATTGGGTGATGGTGGCAAGCTAGGTGGCAGAATGTAGGTTGTTGGTAAATAAGACAAAAAGCAGGGGGCCAAGTATGGAACCTTGGGGTTCCCCAGTGGTTACTGGTAGAAAAGGGGAGAGTTTGTTCTCCCATTTTGTAGCTTATTTTTGGTTAGACAGATAACTGTGTAACCATGTTAGGGAAGGTGAACTTAGATTATATGTTGCAAATTTGTTGAGTAGCAGTTGGTGGGATATAGTGTCAAAGGCTTTTGACATGTCCAGGAAAATTGCAGAGACTAGCTGGCCTTAATTTTTGAGTTGATGAACAATCTCAGTAAAGGTTATTAGAGCTGTGTTAGTACTATATTTAGGTCTGAAACCATGCTGAGAAATGGATAGTAGCTTGTTAGAGGTGAAGTGGAACATGAGTTGTTGATGTATACATTTTTCTAGGATTTTTGCTATTGGAGAGAGAATTGCAATGGGTCTGTAGTTTGAAATATCTCTAGAGGGGTCGCCCTTGTGGAGGGTTATGATGTCAGATATCCTCCAGAGGTGTGGCACATACTGTTCTGAGATAGAGCAATTGTTTTATAATTGTGTTAGATTATGCTTGATATATTATGAGTTTCCCATTGTAATTTCTGACACTCATTACTCTGAGTCTCAGAATTAAGAAAAAAAGGTTATAAAAGTACAAAAATGCAGACGATTGGTAAATTTCAAACATCATTGCTCACCCTTTGAAGATGCTTTTTTTGCAGGTGGATAGCCCCCCTGTACTCCCTAATTTGGGGGGGGGAGTCACCCACACACCCTAAACTTTTATATACCAACTCCAAAGTCACCATACCTCAGAGAAAATAAAATACTCTGAGAAAGTGTAATTAACATAATTAATATATGCAAGTCCACATTTTTGACTCACAGTTCCAGGGCTCACAGTTTTGGGCCCCAGAATATCAAATGGTTATCAGAATGCATATTGCTATTTGACATCTATTGCCTAAGTCTCAGGTAATATCTGAAACTGGGCCATGGCCCATCTATCTACTTGGGTAAGAATTACAAAATTAATAAGAAATCAAAAACGTTTATTGGTCAGCACCTACCCTCTCACTGAGCCTGAATATAATGTTTTCTCCTTCTCTTCACAGTTACCATTTCATTGTTGCAACACTGTTACTTCTATAGGCAAAATTCTGACTTATTTTATTTCTAATCATGTTTTTTATATAGGTTCATAGAATCTTAGGGAAGTACTAAGCTAGCTGCCTTTGTGGGCTGTTTTTAAGCCTAACCAATTTTCCTTTTAGTGCTTTCGGTGTTAGATTGGCCTTACCAATCTCAGGGTCAATAATTTGTATATTACTCCCAGTGCGAAGAGTACACCATAGATAATTTGAAGGGCCCCATGCATGGGATAAAGCATTTAGAAGCTGCAGTCGTATGTAAACATAAAAAACATGATGCTTGAACTGGCCACTCTAACCTGCTGAAGTTTTAAAAGAGACAATTTAAATTATCCAGTTAATTAAGCCATAATTTATTGCATTAGATGTTGTTGGGTTAGAACTCACTGATGACTAAAATGCTAATGAATTTGGTGAGTGTCTTTCATAAAGTCCTGGACATTAAAACATGATATGAGATTTATTGAACTGCCTTTTCCAAAACTGCCTTACTAACAGGACTGCCTATGCTTGTTTGTTTTCTACAATCTCTAGTGATTAGTTAGTCTAAGACTTGTTAAGAGAAGAGCGATGCTTTTAATGAAGTGATTACAAGGTAACTCATAGTTGGCATAATAATGTAGTGATGCTCAGGGATAAAGGCAAGCATTAATGGTTTGTTCCTCAAAGTCATGACAACTCCCAAGATATTCAAGGTTTGATTAGAGACTTGGAAGCTGAAGGATCCAGGTGGGGAGGAATGGGAGGGAGCAGCTGGTGTTGGCTCTCTGATCCAAGGGAAGGGGTGTTAACATGGATCGACAACAGAAGATCCATCTTGGAGAAAATCAGAAAAGTGTGCTCCGTGCTGATTGTGCAAATCTGGGTTATGAGCCCAGCTAAGGAACAAATGGTAGTGTTGTCAAGCATGGTGGGTGTGTGGAAGGGCAACATAGCAGGAACTGCTTCCCTCAGACTGGCCAACAGAATGATAGAGTGAGGAGGACACCCCCCCCCCCTGCAGGATGACAATGGTAATCTCCTGTTCTCAGATGCTGGATCAAAGAGAAAAACAAATGGGGCAAGGGGAGATGGTGGTTCAGTGATCATGGGGGGTTGTAAAAATATTCCTTAAAATGCGTGCTAAGAAAGACTGGCAGAGCATACCATATGAAACAGTAGAAATATCAAATAATCACTTGAGAAAATGTGCCAATATTCAAAAAAGAAAGTGAAGGACAATGGTTTCTAGATCCAATAGTATAAAGCAGGATCTGCAGGCTACAAACAAGACCAGTTTTGAGTAGGGCATAATATGCCAGTTTGAATCAGAAAAATCTGAACAGAAAAATGATCGTGATAAAATTCTCATCATTGAAAAAATACAGAATCTCATCACAGTTAAAGTAACAATGACCAAAGCTCAGCTTTCAGAGTGTCAAGCTTTTCCTTCATTCGCTTATACAATACATTCCCAAAATAGAAACAAACTAGAGGAGATGCATCATTCATTATATTGTAAGAACATTTCGGTCCAGAAAACACAAAGCATTAAGTAAATTCAAAGTAATAACAATATTTATTCTGGAAATTCCACTAGTAGATTTGGCATTGCCCATAAAAAGGTATGTGACTCCAACTCATTAATTTTAAAAAGCTTTGCATTTATGAGATTTCTAAGGAGGGCTAAAGCATTTTGGATTATGGAAAAAATAGGAGCTCCTCATATATTCTTTACCATACTTTGATTCGTGTACTTTAGTTTAGTGTCATCTTGACTTCTGTATTTGACTGTGACTACAGAGCAGACTATAACAAAACAAATATTTCTTTTCATGTGATTTCAAGCATGATCTAATGCAGAATGCATGCATTTAACTATATTTGTGGAGTGTGTGTGTTTGTATGTGCGAGTGCAATTGCATTCAAATGTGCATATATATATGTTTGTGTGGTGTGTGTGTATGCATTTTAAAATATGTTTAGATTGTGTGTGTGTGTGTGTGTGTGTGTGTGTGTGTGTGTGTGTGTGTGTGTGTGTGTGTGTGTGTGTGTGTATGTATATTTGCAAATGTGTATAGTGTGTATGAATATGAGTGTGTGCATGTGTATGTGTGTATTTGCAAATGTGTATAGTGTGTATGAATATGTGTGTGCATGTGTGTGTGTGTGTCTGTGTGCGTGTGTGCATGTGTGCGCGTGTGTGTGTGTGTGTGTGTGTGTGTGTGTGTGTGTGTGTGTGTGTGTGCGTCTGTGCATGTGTGTATGCAACACAGAATATGCAGTTTTGGCTAAAGTTTTGTTTTCTTATATAAAAAGTGAACTAGGAGAATGAGTGATGAGTGTTCATCTCCTGTTTTCAGTGCATCGCACAAATGGAAAGTTTTCTTTGAGAGGAAGTTGGGGTCTTTTCCAGATGACTTATGAAAGCAGTCTAAATATAAATCTACACTAAGCCGCAGGAGTTACATTTGTAATCATGCCTAAATAAACAGACACTGCAATACTTTGAGTAGCACCACTGTTTTTGGGCTGTTCTCTGTCTATTGCACTAAACAATGAAGGTTGCAGGTTTGCATGGAAGGTTTTATCCCCTTGCAAGGCATCACTAACTCCTCCTAGCTTGTTGAAAAGTTCTAATGCAGCTTGGAGAAAAAGTGTAGTCTCCTCTCAGGTAACAGCAGCCACTGTTAGCCCCCCGATCAAAGAGAAGGGGTATCAACTTCTACAACCGAAGACCCATCTTGGAGAAAATCAGAAAGTTATACTCTGTGCTGATGGTGGAAATCTGGGTCATGAGCCCAGAAGTTAAATAACTTAATGGGAGATGCCACAAAATTCACTGCATCATTTTCAGTTCCTTCAACTGCCTATTGTGGTACACATTAGTGGCACACATCAGTGGTACACATCAGTGTACTCTCAAGCAGTACTTGCTGCTTTTAAACTTTTGTGTCAGGCCCACCGAAAATAATTTGTCTCCATTTTCAGGGTATCTGTTACGATATTCTTTGAAATTCTGTATTCTTTCATATGAACCCCCCCCTTACCTGATGCAGCTGGAATATGACTAACAAGCAAAAAGAAAAGAAAAACAAAAAACTTTGTTAAGATGTATAGATTTTAGTATTCACTTGTCCTTAAATAGCATTCAGGATAGGGGCCTCAAAAGAAATCTGCGTCATCAGCATAACCTTGCTGAACATTGCACTACTTTTCTTCTGAAAAGAAACAGTACTGCAAATGCAACAGACATGAATTAAAGAAAGAAACCCTCAGGCCTTAGAAAAATGTAATTTCATTTCTCATCCTATAACACTGACATTACAAATTTGTACTGCTACTTTAGAAAAGACGTAAGTAAATGTTGTTACTAGTGTGTGTGTGTGTGTGTGTGTGTGTGTGTGTGTGTGTGTGTGTGTGTGTGTGTGTGTGTGTGTGTGTGTGTGAGTGAGAGCGTGCGCGCATGCGGGTGTGTGTTTAAGTACTGCACATTTTTTCCAGTAACTATGCTTGTAACATCCTTACAGCAACCAGTAAAATCTTGCTATGGGAGGAGCTTTGGCTTTGGGTCCCTGGGTACAAAGGGTGGTTTTTCCAAACATTATAACTGCCTTTCTGCCGTATGTTAAGACTGCAGTGCTGAAAGGAGAAACCTCTGCTGGAACTGCTGAACAATTTCACAGCCTGAAGTAATAATGCTCACATAACTCTGTGGGATAATCAGCAAGACAGGGCTTCAATGAACAGCAGGCTTTGGTTACATCATCTTAGGGTCATAGACCCCCTACATTCGTCTGTCTGGATACAGACGAGCCTAGGGAATGCGCAGGAAATAAAATCTGGTATCTGCAGTTTAGAAAGGAGTGGCTTTTATTGTTTTAATTGGTGGCTGAACTAATTCAAACTACAAAAGGAAAAGCTATCAAAACTAACTAATAAATTATATTAGTTGAGGAGCCTGTTATCTAGATCAAGTGATGTGTAAAGACTGGTTCACTTATATCCTAGGAGGAAGACCAGTCGGTCCCAAAAATGTATAACACCCTTCCGATTTAGAATAGTTTTAAGCATCCTGAGCTTACCTAAATGTAAGTCAGAATAATGTCTCTGTGTTCCTTCCCAATGAAAAAAAAAATTCTGTGTAATGCTGACAATGCATAAATAAGAAATATTAAAAAAATGACCACACAGTTACACAAATTATTAACTAAATATGTCAGACATTCCCACTATGCCTATAATACCTGCTATCTCTCATGATACATCAGAATGTTAATTCGAGAGAAATTAATAGAAAATATCAAATTAAAGGTATCATCTGAGCCAGCCATGCAGTGACTGAATCCAGTGCATGAAATAGACAACAAAAGTATGTCCCCTGTTCAGTGTTCCATACGATGGACTTTGTAGACCCTTTTACAGAACAAAACAGCCAGGTTAGTCACTTGTTCACTTTTCCATGTAGTCAGAGCTTTTACCAGTGTCAAATATGATTCTTGTCAATACACATTTTTATTTGCCAGTAAGATAAAGTCTGCTGCCTGAGTGTAAATTAAACATGACTAGAAAGCTAAGATTTTTAGTAATGAGAGTAGATTTCCCTTCCAAATGACAAAAACATTATTCTAAAGAAAGAATTGGAACATGATAAATGTCACCCTCTTTCAAGATATTTTGCTTCTTATAATGTAAGGAACATATGCCCTGCACTTAATTGTAAGTATATAAAGTGTCACGCCATCTCTCACACACACACACACACACACACACACACACACACACACACACACACACACACACACACACACACACACACACATACACACACACATATATATATATATATATATGTGTGTGTGTGTGTGTGTGTGTGTGTGTGTGTGTGTGTGTGTGTGTGTGTGTATATATATATATATCCCTATCATATTATCAAAATGACACAAAACTAAAATTTAAATTCACGAGACAAAAACAAAGCAACTTTAAAATGAACATACACAAAAGTGAAAGTTATAATATTGAAACAAGCACTGTCAATCCAATACATTTCTACACACATAACCACTTTCTACAAATACACGTATGTCCCTTTAAACAAACCTGTGTTTTATGACAACTACTACGGCATGCAGCAAGGACTTCTCACAAAAATGAAATAAAAAAGTACTGTTCTGTTTGCCTTAAATATATCCTTTTTTAAAGATTTTACTTGGGGGCAAGCCCCCCTGCACCTCCCAACCCCCCTGCAACTTATATATACCAACTTCGATATTCACACTACAGTGGAGAAAAGGGTGAATTTCCCAATCCTCACTGTACTGTGATCTCCATTCTGATGTTCCCTGCTTGTTTTGATGTTATAAGTTTCACTTTTTTGTACATTGGTCATTTTAAAGTTTTGTTGTTTTTGTCTCGTGAATTTAAATTTCTGTCTTGTGTCATTTCAGTAATATGATAGGGATCTATATATATATATATATATATATATATATATATATATAGTATAAACACACACACACACACACACACACACACACACACACACACACACACACACACACACACACACAAACACACACAAAGAAACACACACAAGCATCCAACAAAAACCTGCAGAAAGAAAATTGGTCTAATTTATGTGTGCATTATTTTATTTCACATTACAGAAGTCTACAGTTGATGAAGGAGCTATTTACTTGCCTCTGCACAACCATAGGGTATCACCACTATTTTAAACAAGTAAATTCAGCTTCAAGAAAGAGCTGAGCTATGTTAGGCTGCCCATTTCTTTCATTACCTGCATGAGATTGCTGATTCGACACAACAGGTATTATAGTGCAAGGAAAGTTCCCCGGACTGTCAACACTAGCTGACAATTTATTTGCAAGTGCAGTTTTTGTTCTTCTTTTATATATTTTATTTTTCATTTATTTACCAGGTTAGTCCGACTGGACATAAGATGACCGTGTTTATCTGAGACCCGGGGAGAGAAGCTCCAGATACATAGTAAAAAATTATAAAAAATAATAAAAAATAATAAAAAATTATATAAACATAGTTATGTTATACAAAGAGCATAGAACATAAAAGGAGTAAAATCTGAGTTTTACAAATAATGCAGCATACAGTGATTAGAATATTAAGAAATAATTAAATAAGATATTATACAACAAATATAGAATTGCTTGAACATAAATTCTAAAAGAAGCTTCCATAGGCAAACAGGGTTATAAATTAGAAATCATAACTATAAAGGTGGCCTAAACACCTGGTTCACAGTACTATGCACTACGTGAAACTACACAGTACACCTGTGATCTAGGGATGTTGAAAGTCAGGAACAGGTGAAATTAGTCTGAATCTGTACAGGAACATATCCAAGTTTTGAATCGGAGATCTTTTACTAGGGATTTGAAAGTATGTTTACTATTTAGACATCTAAAGTCAGGGGGCAGAGAGTTCCAGGCCTTATCAACTGCAGAGGAGTATAGAGATTGGCCTGAGCTATGTAAGCAATTGGTAATAGTCAGTAGGGCGGTATTGGAAGATCTTAGTTGATGTGCAGTATTATGGAAGGTGAGCAGACCAGAGAGGACAGGTATTTTATTTGGTTGGTATAGCAGTTGATGGGTCAGGAGAAGCTGATTGTATTTCAGTAGGTTAGGGAGTACTAACCATCCAAGTTGTCTTAGGGAGATGCAATGGTGGGGACGAAACTTAGCACTGGTTGCAAATTTTGAGATTATAATGTAGCATGTAGATAGTTTCAGAAGGTCAGATTTGTTAAAATTAGTTAGAATTGGGTAAGCATATAGTAAGGTGGAGAGTAGATGGGTACGAGAGATAATGATTCGGGATTCCTATGTGAGGAAGCTCTTGCAGTGGTAGAGTGAGCCTAGTTTTTTATGAACTTTGGCAATTGTTATTGCTATACGTTTGTCGAATTTTAGGATTTGTTTGATAGTTACACTAGTAGCTTGGCTTGAGTTACTGGTGTGATAAGGGTATTGGAGGATTTTATTGAAAATGGCAAGGTCGGAGTGAAAGCTTAGGATGGGTGGAAGATCATGAGCTGGGTCTTAGATGGGTTTAGTATAAGTTGGGAGGAATTTAGCCATTTTTCTATAGTAGTGAATGCTTTCTAGGTTCTGTCTTGGAGTAATTGTAGAGAGGGGGCTGAGCAAATAAGGGTGGAGTCATCAGCATACTGTACTATATTAGTTTTTGGGTAGCTGAGGGGAGGTTATTGGTAAAGATGGAAAATAGTAAGGGACCAAAAATGGATCCTTGCAGAACACCTTGTCCCACTGGGAGGTGATGGGAGATAGAGTTATGCCATTTAACAGCTTGTTGCAGGAAGGACAGATAATTTTTAAACCACAGTAGAGAGTCGATAGTAATTTGCAGTGGGATATCATGTCAAATGCCTTTGACAGGTCTAGGAAGACAACAGGCACTAAGTTACTGATATTTCTTTGTTGGTTGACGTGGTCAGTAAAGGATATAAGGGCAGAGGAGGTACTATGATTTGACCAAAATTTTGCTAGCAGGTTATATTGAAGAAGATGTTTCAGTAGTTGAGTTGTAAGATTTTTGATAGGAGAGATAGTATATATATATATATATATATATATATATATATATATATATATATATATATAGGGTGATAATTACTAAGTTCTGTCGAGGAACCACCTTTGTGTAGGGGGACAACAAGAAATTTTCCAGAGAGAGGGGACAGTGTGTTCAGCTATGGATTTATTGATGAGTATGGAAATAGGGTAGGCGATGGTAGAGGCGGCAATTCTGAGGTAGTCATCAGGGAGTTTATCAGCAACAGAGAGTGGTGGGTTTCAATTTGAGAAGGTGTTTACAAATTAGGTCAGTTGGAACTGGTTTAAGAGAGAACTGGGTGTTGGTCTTATAACAGTTTTTTTTTATTTTGGGGGTATTTGTAGTAGTAGTGGGGAAATTGTTGAAGAACATTTGGATGGAGGAGGTGAAATAGTCATTAAACTGGGTGGCAATATCATTGTTATTACCTTTAATGTTAGGGTTTTGGGGGGGGGGGTGATTTTGCCTGGTTGGAGAATGTGGTTGATTGCGGACCAGAATTTTTGTGGATTGTTGTCGTGAGCTTTTTGTAGCTGGATATAATAACTTTTCTTGTCATTACGTATTTGTTTTTTTGCTTTGTTTCTTAGCTCTAGGAAGTATTGTCAATTTGTACTTTTTTTCTTGGTACGCCAGGTTGCCCAATCTATGTCTCATTGTTTGAGTAGGGATCTTGTGTCCTTTGAGATCCAGGGGGCTGGGTTGGTTTTAGTATGAATTATACTTTGTGGGGCCATAAGATTAAGGATACCTAAGAAGGTAGTATTAAACTACTCCACGGCTGCATCTAATGGTAGAGTTTTAAGAGGTGACCAATTTATTTTTTTAAGGTGTTGAATTGGTCTGGTAGGAAATTTTGAAACTATGGATAGAAAGTAAGATGGGGGGTTTTATGGGTTTTGTGTGCTGTCTTAGTATGAATGTGGGTAGGTGATAACTGAGGAAGTCGGGTAATGTACCAGATATATTGGCAGATGAAGGCTTCTTGGTTAGGAGCCACTCTAATATGGATTTCTTTTTGGTGGATTTGTCTATACAGGTGGGGGCTTGGATATGCTGTGTGAAGTTAAATAGTTTTATGTGGTACTTTGTGGGGGGTGCCATGATAGAGATCCAATCAATGCTGAAGTCCCCCAGGATAAGTGTCTCCTGTGGGAGGGCAAAGGAAGTCCAATGTAAAATGGACTCTAGAGTGGCATTGACACCTAGTGGTAAGTAGACACCTATAATGTTGAGTTATTTCTGCTGGTTTGATTTTATATTTACAAACAGGGTTTCTGCATAGCAGAAAGTGGGAATATCTTTACATATTTGTTGGAGAGTAAGGTTGCACCCTGTAAAGTAGGGCAATGCCCCCACCTCTTTTAGCTATTCGATCACATCTAAGGATGTTGTAGCCAAGAGGAGCTATGGTCATATCTTTTATGTGAGGCTTGAGCCAGGTCTTGGTTAGGAGTACAATGCCAGGGTTATAGAAGGATATAGAGCATGTAGTGCTTCAATTTTATTCATGATGCTGCTGATGTTTATACTGAGTATTAAGAGGACAGAGGGTTTTTGCTTGCAAGGGATATTAGATCCCTGTAGGTTTGTAGCAGTGGGTATAGTAGTGGAGGGGCCTGGGTTAGGGTGGATGTCATCACTGAGTGCAAGTTGGTTAGTAGCAGTGGTCAGTGTGTGTAGGTAACTGGCAATCATATTGTGTATGAGTAAACTGGGTAGTTTTTTATAATTAGTTTCTTTGTAGGAGAGGTTGGTGAGCTCAAAGGGGGTGTGGTTGAAGAGAATAGGTGAAATGTATATGTGATTATGATGGTGAGTGTTTGAAAAGATTAGCATGGGGGAGTTTAGGTGATTGTGGTTAGTGACAGTGGAGTGATAGGAAGTTAGATGGTAGCCTATGGAGAGGAGAACTGCTAAAAAAATAGAAGGTGCAAGCATGGTGAGAGTTGAAGTGGGTGGTGGTAGTATATGTGGAGTTAAGTTATCTTGTTTGGGAGTTATTAGAGAGAGAAAGGATAGCGTGATGTGACAGAGCACCACAGAACAAATTAATGAGCAGGAGTGAAACAAAAGGGGGGATTGGTTGGAGGATGATGTGATAGGTTGGTGGGAGGTGTTAGGGAAGTCAGGTGATTGTGGTTATGAATAAATTTGGGTATAGGTGGGGTGGGTGGGATAAGGGGTCAGGGTGAGGAGTGAAGTGAGCCCAAGCAATAGCCAGGGCAAACGGAGCAGGCAGAATCAACTCCACAAGGTAGGAAAATCAGCAAAGAACTGAAACAGTGAACTAGTGTAGGTAAGGTACTGGTTAAAGTGGGATTATATTTGACTGTGACTGGCAACACCACTGCGACTTTTATGAGCAGTAGCTAACAGTAAATCAGGAGGAAAGTCAGGGCTGACTGTTAATTAAGGGATGCTGTTAATTTTAAGTCAGTTACAAAGAAAAAGGAGGGGGGTCTATGGCAGGCCTTAGTGTGCATGCACACTACTCACTCAGAATAAAAAGTAAGATACTTTAATGAAAAAAACACCTACAGTCTTTAATAACTAGTGCAGCTCTGTAGTGAAAAATGGTGGGGAAGGTAGTAGACCACCACAGCTTCAGATCGCAGAGTACAGTCCCAAGGGAGAGGCAAAGCAGCAGAATTATATTTTCAGTAAAAATTGCAGCAGGTATATTTAAACAAGGTTTTAATAACTAGTGCAGCTTTGTAGTGGAAGATGGTGGGGCAGGTACTAGACCGTCGCAGCTTCAAATCACAGAGTACAGTCCCGAGGGAGAGACAAAGAAGCAGAATTATATTTTCAGTGAAAAATACAGCAGGTATATTTAAACAAGTTTTTAATAACTAGTGCAGCTCTGTAGTGGAAGATGGTGGGGCAGGTAGTAGACTACCACAGCTTCAGATCTCACAGTACAGTCCTGAGGGAGAGGCAAAGCAGCAGAGTTATATTTTCAGTAAAGAAATGCAGCAGGTATATTGAAACAAGGTTTTAATAACAAGTGCAGATCTGTAGTGGAAGATGGTGGGGCAGGTAGTAGACCGTTGAAGCTTCAGATCACAGAGTACAGTCACAAGGGAGAGGCAAAGCAGCAGAGTTATATTTTCAGTAAAAAAATGCAGCAGGTATATTGAAACAAGGTTTTAATAACAAGTGCAGATCTGTAGTGGAAGATGGTGGGGCAGGTAGTAGACCTTTGCAGCTTCAGATCACAGAGTACAGTCCCGAGGGTGATGCAGATCAGCAGAGTTATATTTTCAGTAAGAAATGCAGCAGGTACATTTAAAAAAGAGAGAAGCAGGAGGTGCACAGAATGCCAGGACAGAGCAGTTTCTTCCTTTCTTCATCTTCATCCCCTTCTGTTTCTCTCTTTCAACACTTTCTAACAACTAACGTTGGACAGCAGAACTCAGAAATAAAGAATATTTAAATATGTATAACAATACAGCAGCAATGGATCATTTTACCTTCTTATGTATTTTTAAAATATGCTGTCAGTGGAATGGCTCTTGAAGTGTTTCTTCCATTTGAATATTAAGAGTTTATAGACATCAAGTATACCTTACCTTTACTGTTATTTATATAAATCGAAAATGAAAAAGGATTGTGTCAATAAAATTGGAACAAATTGTTGATAATGACAGAGAGTTAATAGTTAAGAAATGCAGCTGAAAAGCCATTCACTTTTGAATTATTACGAAACTGCAAAGCCCTGTGTGTCACATCACATGGATGTTTTCTGTATTGAAAAATGTGAACTCAGCAATCCATTTTTCACTATGAAGTCTGCCTTTATCAGATCAGTGGTTCTCCAATCTAAGCATGCTAGAATGACTTTTGCTCTTGAGGAGTCGATGACTTCTTGGAGTTGAGCTGAGTTTATTCTCCCTGGTTACTCAGACTGTCTTGCTGGTTTCAAGCATATCTGAGGCACGTCATAAATTTGTAGATTTATACTAAGACTATTGTGGCCTTGTCTCAAGATCCTACTTGGTCAATGCCCTTTAATAAGAGTAACTGACAGCTAAGTTATGGTTTCCCATCCAATCATCTGCATTGCATTTAAAAGGTCAGGGATATATATTATTTAACACATAGCAAAGTTTATTTCATAGGAGGGGTATATATTCTGAGTGGTATCACTCTTCAAGCAAGTCCTGTTTACATTGCAGAGAAAGTATAATTATTTGAAACAGGTAATTATGATGTTTGTTTTGTGAATGTGTAGGGCATTGCTTTGGGCTGGATCATTTGCAGATATGTAGGCAAGGCAAAGGTCATCCTTCAGAAATATGTAAGAAACAGAGAAGAGAATGCTGTAATGTAGTCTGTGTCTTGGAAGTCATGCCTTTCTTTTTTTTCTTTGTCAGTAAATGCTGAGTGAGGTTTTTTGAGTTGTCATATATTTGAGCAGGTACATACTGAAAGGGGCATTATATTCAATGGTGGGCCTGATAAGAGGAGTACAAAGTAATAATAACTTCCTTTAACATAGAAGGTGTGTCCCTAATAGTCACCCTAGCTAGATAGAAGGGTTTCCTAACAACAGCAGATATATGATGGTTAAAGGATAGTTCATTGAATATGAAAGTGCTAAGGTCCCTAATGACTGTTTCAGTTTTTTCAGGGAGGTGTCATCTACGATAGGTGCATGGATGCACATCTTTACCAAAGAGCAGTACACATTTCTTAGTATTTAGCTTTTGGTCCTGGTCATGGCATCATTTACAGTACTTCTATATGTTCAGTCATCCTGGAGAATCTGGGAGTCATCTAGAGAGTTTATGGTAGCTCCAAGTCTGCAGTTCAGCCACAGGCATGTGATATAAGCTTTGACATCAGATACGTAATTACCAAACAGGAGTGGCACAAGAACTGATCCCTGACAGACACAATTAGTAACAACCTTTTAGATGAGAGTGTGTCCCATAAAAGCTTGGCTCTGTTAGTCAGCTAGTTTGCTGTTTTGTGGGTTGCATAAAAAAATATATTTAGACTGATTAGCTTTTCAACAACACCATGATGATGATGTTGTGCTCATTTACCTTACAAATGAGGCTGGTTGGGATAATTGGTCTGTAGTTATCAGCATTAGCAGTGGGTTCTCACCTGCAGTGTAGTCAGATTACAGGTGTTCTTCACACCCTGGGTACAAATGCAGTGGAGTGGCTGAGGCTGAAGAGAATTAGCAGCAAGTCCATAAGGCTGTATTTACTGCTGACAAGAAAGCAGCCCAGTTCATTGAATTCATGCAGCTAGTGTTACTGACCTAAGATAATGCCCTCAAGACTTGCTCCAAGGCGATCTGTGGGAAGTGTAAAAATGCTTACTGTGTGGGAGATAAAAGTTTGGGTGAAATGTATCATCTAATATGTTTGCTATGTTCTCCAGGGGCAGGTATGTCTTATTCTTATATATTAGCTCATTGCAGTGTTGTGTACTACTTCTAAATTTACTAACATAGTTGAAGAAAGCTTTATGGTTAACATTTACACAAGTGACAATTTTTAGTTCATAATGATACTTTGATTTTGTTGCTAATTTTTTTGCTTAGTCTTTTTTATTAATTTTCAGGGGTTAAGACATTCAATTTATTCTTACTGATAATAAGTTTACTCCTCTTGTTGTATGGTTTTACTGATGTTAGGATTCCACCAAAGGGATTTGATCCTGAACTTAGCATTAGTTGTGTGCCAAATGGGGACCAATGACTTGATGCAAGCAGTGAGATGAGAATAGGAATTGTCTGTGAAAGTGTATGTCAGACTGGGTCATTGAGGGGATGGGAGTACTTAAATTTCATCTGGTTGTCCACTAACTGCAATGGATTTACCCCTTGAGTAATCTCTAAAGGCAAAAGAGCTTGAGAATAGATCTATTTTTGACCTTATAGTAAACATTACTGAGCTGTTGTCATTTTTGACCATTTTTGACCTCACAGTAAACATTACTGAGTTGTGATCATTTTTGACCAATGATGTTTAATTTACATGTTTTGAGCATAGCAGGGTCATAGGTGTGAGGACTATAGCCAATATTTTGAGCCCCTAGTTGGGACATGAAGCAATTTGCCTAAGGAGATAGTATCTATGAATTCTAGAAAGCACTGCACATAATTGTTTGCAATTGTAGACTTCTCCATTATGGATCACAGGATCATAGGATCATAGGAGGTTACTAGGCTACTGGCCTTTATAAGCCTAGCCAAAAGTTTAGCCCATGTTTAGACAAATCAGCACCCATTGCCCCTGTCCAGCAGGGACATGGGTAGAATTCCAGGGGTAGATTTTCTGTTTCCCATCCAGTTATCCAGGTTCATAGGTTCATAGGTTCATAGGTTCATAGGTTGGTACTAGGCTATCAGCCCTAGGGCCTATACAAGCCTAGCCATAACAATTCCCTGGCTATTTCTTCCCACATTATTTACTTTCCTGGACCCCTGTCTAGCAGGGCAACTGACGTGATCCCTGGGGTGAATTTCCTTTCTCCCATCCAATCGTCAAGGTACCTCTTGAAGAGGTCCAAAGAGGCACTCTGCTTGACATGTATGGGCAATCTATTCCAGAGTCTGGGGAGTCTCTGGGTCAGGAACCTATCCCTCCAGCATGTTTTGTTTATTGTGATGACAAGGTTTAGATCCCTGGAGCATGTAGCTCTGAGGGATTGGGATTTCTTTAATTGTAGCATGTCCAACAGCTCTGGGTTTGACATGGCGTTGTATGTTAAGCAGAGATCGCCTCTGAGTAGACGATATGCAACAGAGTATAGCTGGAGTTTTTTAAGGCGGTCAGCGTAGGGCATCTGCTTTAGGCCTGTGATTCTTTTAGTGAGGTATTTCTGAGGCCTTTCCAGTTGTTGCAGATGTCTTGAGAGGTACATACCAAATGGGGCGTTGTATTCTATAATGGGTCTAATGAGGGATGAGTACAGTGGGACAATGACCTCCTTTTTTCTGGATGAAAAGCCCTTTGTGATGAGGTGTGCCACATAGAAGGATTTCCTGACTGTTGTGGTGATGTGGTTATCGAAGGTGAGACCACTGTCCACCTGTGTCCCTAAGTCTCTTATCACACTTTCTGTGTTTAGTGTACTGCCACCTATATAGTAATTCATGGATACATATTTTCCTAAAGGGGATAACAATACATTTCTTGGCATTGAGCTCGAGCCCATGGCTCTGGCACCAAGCATTTGTTTCTGTAAGGCCCTTTTGTAGAGTATCCACATCATTTGGGGATTCAATAATGGCTCCCAGTTTGCAGTCATCTGCAAACTTTGTTAGCCAGAGTCCCTTAGTGTTGACCTGTACTTCAGAGAAGTAGATGCCAAACAAGAGCAGCCCCAGGACTGAACCCTGAGGTACTCCACTTGTCACTTGTCTGGAGCTGGATTTGGAGTCGGCTACTTTTACAGTGTGGGTTCTGTCAGTAAGCCATTTAGCAACCCATTGGGTGACATAGGGATTAATGCCCAACTTAGTAAGTTTATCTATGTTTCCAGAGTGGGGGATGGTGTCAAAGGCCTTGGCAAAGTCTAGATAGGCTGTGTGGA
The DNA here is from genome assembly GCF_019279795.1 of Protopterus annectens. NCBI lineage: Eukaryota > Metazoa > Chordata > Ceratodontiformes > Protopteridae > Protopterus > Protopterus annectens. The sequence goes on along the minus strand of NC_056725.1, from coordinate 1,519,632,466 downwards.
CCACCTTACCCTTGTCCATGGCTCTGGAGACTGATTCAAAGAAGTCAATCAGGTTCAGGAGACAAGATTGGTCCTTCACAAACCCAAACTGGGTGGGGTCCAGTGTTTGAAGGTTGCCAATGTCTTTGTTTATAAGTTCCATGATCATACGCTCCATGGCCTTGCAGATAAGGCTTGTCAGACTGATGGGACAGTAGTTTCCGGGATCTAAGGTGGATCCCCCCTTGTGGATTGGGATAACTGTAGCTCTGCTCCACTCAGTGGGCACGAAACCTAAGGTGAGGCTATGATTAAACATGACACTTAGGTGAGGTGCCAGTTCATATTGTAGTTCATGTAGTACACAGCCCGGGATGTCATCTGGTCCCATGGATGCTGTATTCTTGGCTTTAGAGAGTGCGTTTTGTACCTGTGTGGCCGTTATTACTGGAATTTGGCAATCTTCCGGTATTGAGATGGGCCATTTAGGTGGTGAGAGGGGGGTGAAGTTGGCACTGAATCGATCTGCCAGGATATTGGTAATATCCTTCGGATCAGTATATTTAATGCCATTCTGTTTTAGCTCAGAGCAGATCTGAGCATTGCCATTTAGATTCTTGACATAGTTATAGAATGCTTTGTGGTTGTCTTTGGAATCTTTGGCAATTTTATTTTCGTAATTAGCTTTGGAGAATTTTATGAGGCATCTCAGTTTCTTACTGAGGCTAGTAAGGGAGTTTTTTGCATCCTGGGATTTTCCTCTTTTCTGCAAAAGTTTCTTCCTTTTGTTGTAAAGTTTGTTTATGGCAGGTGACCACCAGATTGGCTTCCTTTTTTTGGATGAGAGCATTTTGGTTCTATTTGGGATGGCACGATTCATGCATGAGTGGATGTGCTCATACAGTGCCTTAGTGTAGGATTCGGCAGTTGAACTTTCAGTTCCCGTCTGCATGGGTGTCATGAAGTTTGTCATTTCTGACTTGAGTAGCATGAAGTTGGCTTTGGAGAAGTTTTTTATGGTGGTTTCTTTACTGGGGGGTGGGAGTGGGATGTGGATGTTAAGGGTGATTAGCTTATGGTCAGACCTGACTAATGAGGTGGTGACCATAGGTATGGAGCATTGATTTCTCATGTTGGTAATGACAGGTCTAGGATATTGGAGCCCCTGGTGGGACTATGGATTAGTTGATCCAGGCTGTTGTAATTTATGAATTCCAAGAACCGTTGTGCAAAGGTGTTGGGACATGAGTAGTTTTCCCAGTTAATGGCAGGGTAGTTAAAATCACCCAGTATTAGGGTGTTTGGTTCTATCTTAATATTTTCCAGTATGTTTAGAAAGGTGTAGTGAGAATCTTGGGGAATGGTGGGGGATCTGTAGCAAGCTACAATTTGGATTGCAGTCTTACCTGGTGTTAGTTGCACTTGGAGAATTTCAGACACATTGTGTTGGCCATCTAGCCTGGTGGTGTGAATATCCTTGGTGAATATTGACACTCCTCCACCTTTAGTGTTTCGGTCCTGGTTTGGTGGCCGAAAAGTGTGGTAAGAGTTGTAGCCTGGTATTGCAGAGGTGCTCTCTGGAGCCTTGAACCAGGTCTCAGTTACTGCACAGATATCGATGTTGTCCATTTTTAGGAGTGCCTCGAGAGAGTGCATTTTGAGGTTTAGACTTCTAGCATTGAGTAGCATTACCTTCAGATTTTGCATGCTTGTACCTGTTACGGTGGTGGTTTTGTCCTTTGAAGTTTGCCTAAAAAAGGCACTATAGGGGTGGCAAGAGCCTTAGCCAGTAACCTGAATCCCAGGGGCGACATGTGCAGACCATCTCTGGCAAAGCATCGTGGTCTGTCAATTATGTCATCCCAGGCAGACAGATACTGGATCCCCTTTGAATGACACCATAAGCTTAGCCAATTGTTGAAGTCAATCATTTTATCCTTATATTGTGGTATCATTCTGGGCGAAGGCAGGATGCTACTCAGGGCTAGGGTCATACCTGCCTGGGCCACATGATCCGAGAGCTCTTCCATGTCTCTTTTCATGTAGTCCAGGGAGGTACATCTCAAGTCATTCACTCCAACATGGACAATGACATAGTCATATTTGTACTTGTTGTGGAGTGACTTGAGTGCATGCGTTATGTGGCGGATCCTGGCACCCGACAGGCAGCTGACTGTAATTTTCTCCTTATTCAACCTGGTGAGAGGGACATCAGTGTGCCGGACTATAGAGTCACCTATGACTAAAGTGTTAGGTACATTGTCTTGCCTTAGGGGCTGTGGTGGGTGGCACACTGGTGTTGTGAACTATGTGACACATTGGTTGTGATTGGTGTTTGTTTGCTTTTCAGCTTCAGAGGTCTTTGTTGCTTGGGCAGGTTACAGTTAAGGGCCTCTGCATATGTGGATTTAGTGTTGCTATATGTGGGTGTTGGTGGTGCGGGTTTAGAAGGGCTATGTGTTGCTTGAAGTGCAGTGTGGGTGTTAACCTTCTCCTCTTGACTGTTTAGCACAATCTTGGGTGGAGAGAGCTTTGCTTCCATTTTGGCTATGTAAGTGCATCTCTCACAGGTTGTAGTGTTAGGTGGTAGGAGGAGAGGGTTGTCTGTGTACATGAGGCAATTGCTGCATTGCTCAAGTATGCCCAGATTCACCAGGTGGACAGGAGAAATCACCGGAAGCTGACCCTTGGACATGCCTGGTTTGGGGCTTTTTTTTTTCCTTTGTAAAGTATAGGGGCTGTTTCCTTAGCAAGGTACTTTACAATTAAAGGCTGTTTAGTGCCTACTATTAATTTCTCCTTGTTAACAAGGAGAGTTCAGTGTTTGTATGAGTTTAAGGCTTCCTAGTGCTTTCCAGCAGGTATTAGAGAAAGTGCTAGTCACAGGGATGCTTAAAGGTAAGATTGAAAAGAATGCACTCTGCAGTGTGCACTAGAGAAGTTAGATGTGAAAGTAGGTAACTTGAGTTTTACCTGTTTAAAAAGTTAAGGTTTAGTGGAGAGTTACTATTTTTAAAACAGCAAGATGGATTGAAAGGGGTGGTCACTTTTGTATTTTGGTACTATGAAATACTGTAGGATGGCCAATAAATTTAAATAATTGAAGGGGTGGGATTTCAAAAATGATGATTTTGTGATTACTCACATAAGCCAGTGAAAGTAGAGAGAAATGAGATATATGGTCAGATTAACATAAGAGGCGGGCAACTAGAAAGACAGTGGTATTTAACAAGACAACTTAAATGGGTGGGAGGGCGGAAAAAAATTCTGCCTGACTCAGAATAGAGAGAGCTGTGGACTCTTTTGATGTTTTAATATGCTGTTTAAAACAGAATGCAAGCAAAACACAAGGTAAAGAAAACAAACTACAGTATTCAAAATATAGAAAGGCAATACAGTAATACAAAAAATAAAAGCAAACTAACCTTTCCTTCACAGCAAAGTGCAGCAGAGTCTGGATGAGTCTTTCTGGTTGTGCTTAAAAAGGAGTAAAGAGGTACTCTGCTTAATGTGGAGAGGAGTGTCTATTCCATAGATGGGGAAGGCTCTGGGACACAAATCTGTCCCACCAAGTCCTGTTGATGTCACAAACCAGGTTGAGGCCATGCGGCCATGCGTGCAGGTTACTCTAGTGGAACTTGACTTGCAGATATGCATCAAGGTGGGGTCCGTAAATGCCTTGTATGCCAGACAGAGGTCACCTCTGAGGGGTCTGTATGAAACTGAGTAGAGGGATACGGCTTTTAGCCTATCTGTGTATGGTTGATGTTTGAGGCCCTGGATTCACCTGGTGAAGAACCTCTCTGGTCTCTCCTACTGCTGCAGGTGATTTGCGAGGTACATGCCAAAAGGGGCGTTGTACTCGATAATGGGCCTTATAAGGAAAGTATACAAGGATTTTATGACCTCCTTGTCCCTGGATGAGATACCCTTACTTATGAGGTGGGCCATGTAGAAGGCTTTTCGTACAATGGAAGCAACATGGTGGTCAAAAGTCAGGTTGCTATCAACCTGGGTGCCCAAATCCCTCACAACTGATTTAGTGCTTAAGATGTTGTTGTTAACGTGATAATTTGTGGGGATGCCATTCTCCCCAAAGGGATTGATGATGCATTTTTTGGTATTCAGCTTGAGGCCATGTTTCTGGCACCAGTCATTTGTCTGAGTGTGACCCTCTTGGAGGATGTCCATATCACTAGGGGAATTGATGACAGCATCCAGCTTGCATTCATTTGCAAACTTGGTCAGCCATAGCCACTGGTTTTGGCCTGCACCTCAGAAAAGTATATCCCAAATAACAGAGGTCCCAAGACCAAACCATGGGGTACGCCACTTGTTATAGATCTACTGCTTGAGGTGACTTCCCCTATTTTGACTACATGGGTTCTATCAGTGAGCCAGTTTGCTACCCATCTGGTAATATATGAATTGATGCCTACTTGAGAGTGAGGAGAATAGTGTGAAATGCTTTGGCCAGATCAAGGTAGGCAGTGTGCACCGTCTTCCTTCATCCATAGCTTTGGTGTCTGTCTCAAAGAAGTCAACCAAATTTAGCAGACATTATCTCCCCTTGATAAAGCCAAACTGTGTGGGATCAAGTGTTTGAAGGTTGCCAATGTCCTTGTTAATGAGGTCCATGATAATCCATTCCATGGCCTTGCAGATCAAGCTAGTTAGGCTGATGGGTCTATAATTTCCCGGATCAGTGGACACTCCACCTTTGTATAAAGGGATGACAGTGGCTGTCCTCCACTCAACTGGGATGAAGCCAGTACTCAAGCTTTGGTTGAATAGGGTGCCTAGTGGTGCTGTAAGTTCTGCCTGAGTTCATGTAGGATGTAGCCTGGGGTGTTATCGGGTGGAGGCAGTATTTTTTTGCCTTTAAGAGAGCAGTGATAACCTGTTACATAGATATAAGGGGAAGGGGGAAGGTAATGGGGATGTCCTGATTTACTGATGAGGGGACAGCGGAGTAAAGTTTGTGCTGAATCTGTCAGCCAGCAACTCTGCTATATGAACGGCATTTGTATATGTGGTGTCCTTGACTACCAGTTCTGAGCAGATCTGGGTGCTTCCTTTGAGGTTGTAGACATATGTGAAGAAGGCCTTATGATTGTCTCTAGTAGATTTGGCCAATTTGGACTCGAAGTTTGCTTTGAAGGATTTCATTAGTGCTCTTATTTGCTTGCTCAAGCTAGGGAGACATTGCTTCCAATTGGGCTCATGCTCCTTCTTGGTCTTGGGCAGAAATTCTTTCCTTTTGTTATAGAGTTTATTTATTGCAGATGTCCACCAGACAGGTTTACTCTTCCTTGCAGAGGATGATTTAGTCCTGTTGAGTATGCCTGATTTCATGCATCTATATAAATGCTTGTATAGTGCTTTGGTGGAGTTTTGGATATTGGTGCCAGTTCCTACAGAGGGGGAGGGAGCTGTGAAGCTGTTTACACCATCCCTCAGGAGGCTGTAATCAGCTTTGGAGAAGTGTTTATGTCTGATCCTAGCTAGAGGGGGGTTGGGGGATATGGTGACTTCAAAAGTGACCACTTTGTGGTCAGATCTTACCACGGAGGATGCTGCTATAGGGATGGTGCAGTGGTTACTCATGTTGGTTAATACCAAGTCTGAGGTACTATAACCCCTTGTGGGTGTATCAACTAGATGTTCCAAGGCATTTGCATTGACAGAATCAAGGAATGTCTGGGCATTTGTGCTCTGGCATGAGTAGTTCCTCCAGTCTATGTTTGGGAAGTTAAAGTCACCCAGGATCAGGGTAAAGGGTTGAATCTTGATAGATTCGAAGAAATCCAAGTAGGCGAATTGGCCAACTTGAGTCAGATTTAGGGGCTGGTAGCTAGCTATGATTTGAATAGGGGTCTTGTCAATGGTTAACTGCACCTGGATTGTCTCCTGTGTGTCATACTGTTTGACCAGCCTGGAGATGTGTATGTCTTTAATGTATATTGAAATTCCATCTCCTTTGGCTTTACTGCCCACAGTTTGGGGTTGAATGTATGATAGGATGAATAACCAGCTAAGGCTGGGGTGCTGTCCACAGTTTCTGCAACTGTACAGATGTCAGCATTTTCCAGGGATAGGAATGCTTGCAATGAGTGCAGTTTCATGTTTAGACTCCTAGCGTTTAGCAGGATGACCTTTAATTTGTGTTTGTTGAAATTTTTATGTTGGTAGTTTTAACCTCATCACTTTTCCTAAAAATGGCACTATAAGGGAGGCAAGAGCCTTTGCCAGAAGCCTGAAGCCCAGGTGAGAAATATGCAGGCCATCTCTGGCAAAGAATTGTGGTCTGTTGATCATATCTTCCCAGGCTGTCAGGCACTGGATCTCCCTGGAATGACACAAGAAACTAAGCCAATTGTTAAAGTCAGTCATTTTCTGTTTGTATTGAAGCATCATTCTGGGTGATGGCAGAATGCTTTTTAAGGCTACGGACATACCTGCTTAGGACACATCATCAGCCAGCTCAATCATGTCTCTCTTCATATAGTCCAGAGAGGTACATCTCAAGTCATTTACACCAACAAGGACTTTCACAGTGTCATAACAGTATCTGTTGTTGAGAAACTTGAGTGTGTGTGTGATATGGTGGTTTCTGGCACCTGACAGACAACTAACCGTGACTTTCTCCTTATCCAGCCTGGTGAGAGACACATCTGTGTGTCTCACAATGGAGTCTCCTATGACTAATATGTTGGGTTTATGGTGAAGCCTTAGTGGTTGTGAGGCACAGGTGTGTGGACTATGTGTGGTATGTGTCGTGGAGGGCTGTAGGGATAGCTTGTTTTTGCCTCGGAGGTTTCCTTTGTTTGGGTATGTTTATGTGGAGGACCTCTACATATGTAGGTGTGTGTTGTGTAGGTGTGGGTGGTGTTTGAGGTGTAGTGATTGTATTGACAACCTTTTCAGTGTCAGATATACTGGCTTGAAGAGGAGAGAGCTTGGACTCTAGGTTCTTAATGTAATTGCATCTCTCACAAATTGTGTCCCTAGGTGGTAGTAGTAGATTGTTCTCTGGGTACATGGGGCAATTGCTACACTGTCTCAGGATGCCCATATCAACCAGACTGGCAGGAGAAACTGTAGGAAATTTCCCATCCATATTTGCCATGATCTGAGGGAAAAAGGCCAGGGAGAGCTAAGGGGCGGGCCTGAATCCCAAGTGCTTAAGCCAAAACTAAGAGCTTAGAATAACACTTAAGAATAACACTTAACAATTTAGATAGGTTATAAACAAGCAGTAATAAGTGCAACAGAATAGATGCAGTAGAACCCTTTAGAGAACAGGCAGCAAGTATACTAGAAATTTCCTAAGAGAGTATTGCTTGCATCAATAAGACATGACTCCAATTTTTTTCTTTAAATTTGGCTCATGGTCTATGGGTGACATACAAAGAGTTCTGTAGTTGTCTATGATATAGTATGGATTCATGATGATGGCAAGTACAATATGAAGGAGCTATTGGTCACTGCTTTGTCTTGAGAGTCATGATATGATTTGGGTTCTTAGGAAGAGGTACATGCCACCACCTATAATACAGTGATTCGTAGAACTGAATCTGAATGAATGGTAGGTATTAAAATCTGTTATTGTGGGGTGTCATCACTACACTACAACCACATTTCAATAATGATATGGATATCTATATTCTTAGGAGTCAGGAAGGCTTATAGGGAGTATAGCCTCTTATTTAGAATTCTGGAATTAAGCAGTACTACTTTTATATAATCTAGATTTAGTTTGACTATTTTGGCATTTTGAGGAAACTGACTTTGCCTAAAACAGGCACTATGGGAGAGGGGAAAGTTTTGACCAATATATAATATAGCCATAAGGAAAGAAGTGCAGGCCATCACTGGAAAAGCAAGCAGAGCTGTGAATCATCTCATTCCAGTCTGATATATTGACACCAGTAAATAATCCAATGTTTGAAGATAATTACTTTTTTTATATTGCATCACCATCCCTGGTGAGGGCAAGGTGCTGCTCAAGCCTTGTTTCATACCAGCCTTGGACACACATATACTGGGAGCTCCCTTATGACTCTCCTCACATGACCCAAGGAAGTGTGTATCAACTCCACCACTCCCACATGCACAGTGACCACTTTATATGTGTACTTGGGATGGTGGGACCTTTGGGAGCTTATGCTCTGGTGAATTTCGATACCTGACACATATCTTATTATCACGCTTTCCTTATAAAAGCCTGATGAGTGGTGCATCTGTGTGCATACCTCTCAACCTCTTAGAGTAAGAAATCTGGACAAAGCCATAAAAAAGTGGTACAAATAGGGACAATTCTGAAATATTGTTCTTACAAACTTAGAAAGTTGATAGAATAACAAGTTTTACATTAGCATGAATTTTCTGAAAGGTATGAAGTCTAAAACTCAAATGTCTGTCATCATTTTCTAACTTCAATCTTTAATGATTTGCTACTAATTTGACAGAAATCCACAATTTTATGAGAAAAGGACTGAAAATATAAGGCAAAAATCTGGACATTCTGTGAAAATCTGTACAGTTGAAAGGTTAGTGTGTGCCTCACTATGGAGTCAGCTATGATGAGGGCGTTACCAAATGTACCGGCTTGGACATGTTTCCTTACGGAGGTTGGCTGGTTAGGTGAGTGACCCCTTTTTTCTTCTATACTGTATGTGTCACTGAGTAGCCTATTGATCCCACCTATATCTCTGATGCCTTTGGGGTTTGAGCAGGCATTTCTTGAGTACCTCAGCATAAGATTTTATTTCTTGATTTAGGACATGGTGGGTATGTTTGTATGAGGTGGATGTTAGTACGGACAAAACTGGTGGATACTGCTTGTATGTTTGGGTGAAGGGCTGGCCTCCAAAGTTAACAGAGACTTACACCTCTCACATAATAGATTCAGCAGATAATAGAAGCAAATGGTTGTCAGTAAGCATGAGGCAGTTGTTACACTTGCCTAGGGTGCATAGTGCTAGTAGCCTGGCTGTGGATGGTGCTGGAGACTGTGACCTCATGGTTCCTGGATCTAGAATGTATAGATGCACTAATGAAGTTACTGTAGGGAAGGATTTTTATGTTTATTGGGAGAGGAGATACCGATTATCTAGTGAAGTAATGCAGTGCAAATGAGGTAAAGAACCAGAAATTGTAGTAAGGTTATAGCCACAGTAGAAGAGTTTCACAACTTACAAGTGAGTCAGCACTCTCTTATGATTAGCACAACAGTAGATGCACAAGTAATGGGAGTCACTTAAGATAGCTAGGTTTTCACAAGGGAATTACAAGTTTTGCTCACTTGTCATAATAAGAGAATTATAATCCAGTCAGCAGTAACAACAGCTGGTAAATCGAATTACAGTGAGAGTAGTAGCAAAGATCAGTAAATACAATTACAATAAAAGCTGTGGTAAAGATCAATAAATCGAATTACAGTGAGAGAGTAGCAGCAATCAGTAAATAAAAATATAATGAGAGCAGTGGGAACTATCAGTAAAGTCACAGTGACAATTTAGCAACATGGCTTGTTTGCCAGAACAACAGAGAATTACAATTTCATTGAATCCATAACAGCAGTTGGTAATTGCAGTTACAGAGAACAGTAGCACACTTGATGAATACAGTATGAATGGCTAGCAATCTGGCTCAGTTGCCACAACAGCAGAGGATTACAAATAACAGTGAACTGAAATGGCAAGTACAAATGCAGTGAAATCAGTAGTGACAATTGGAAATTTTCTTGCAGATAGTTCAGAGGATTAAGACTGAGCAGTTAACAAGTTGCTTCCTGTGGTCCAGAGTTTGATTCCCTCAGCTAACATTTTCCTATTGTGCAAACCTGAGCAAGTCACTTCACCAGACAGTGCTCTGCAGCAATTGGGATTTGGGCTAGGCTCCTCAACGATTTCCTGAAATGCATGACTAGTAACTATCTATGAACCTGTGAACCAAATACAGGATTAATGGCATGGAATGACAGCCTTATGAAAAGACAAGAGCAGAAGCATGGGATCATGGCTAATTGCCCCAGGGCCCTACAAGCCTAGCCAAATTCAATCCATGTTCCCAAGGGTGTCTGGTTCAAGCAGACACTAAAATCAGCACCTATTGCCCCTGTCCAGGAAGGACACAGGTGGAACCCCCAGGGTGAATTTCTGGATACCTATCAAATCTTCCGAATTGTGCTTAAATAGGGCCAACAAGGGGCTTTATTTAACATAAAGAGGAAGCTTTTTCCAAAGGTGGAGCAACCTCTGTGACACAAATCTGTCTCTTCAGAAACTTCTGTTGATGTCACATGCCAGGTTATAGTCCTTTGAGCGAGTGATCCCTGTGCCATTTGGCTTGCGAATGTGCAGCATTTCTATCAAAGCTGGGTCAGAGATTGCTCTATATGCAAGACACAGGTTGCCTCTGAGCAGTCTGTATGACGGAGTAAAGTGACAATGATTTCACTCTATCTCTATCTACATAACACAGATCTTGAAGACCCTGAATTTTCTTTGTAAGGAATGTTTGTGGTCTCTCCAATTACTGCAGGTGTTTGGAAAGGAACATGTCAAAGCGAGCATTGAACTCTATTATTGGCCTGATGAGGGAAGAGTACAAGGGGGCTATAAGTTCTTATTTTCTAGAGGCAATGCCCTTACCTATGAGATGAGCAGTATAAAATGCCCTTCTTGCCACTGTGGCGACATAGTGATCGAAATTAAGGTTGCTGTCAACCTGTGTCCCCAGATCTCTCACCACTGATTGTGTGCTTAGGGCATTGCTATTGATGTGGTAGTTTGCAGGGAAATCACCCTTGCTGAAGGGGATGATAATGCATTTTTTTGCATTAAGTTTAAGACCATGGCTTTAGCACCAGTCAATAGTCTGAGTAAGATTTTCTTGCAGGATGTTGACATTGCTAGGGGTTTTAATGATTGTATCCAGTTTGCAGTCATCGGTAAACTTTGTCAGCCACAGTCCTTTAGTTTTAACCTGTACGTCAGAAAAGTAGATTTCGAATGTTAGGAGTCCCTGAAGCAATCTCTGTGGAACACCACTGGTTACAAGTCTACTGGAAGAAGTGGAGTCCCCTATTTTGACTGTATGAGTTCTATCAGTGAGCCAGTTTGCAACCAACCTGACAATATATGGGTTGATACCCAGCTGGGTGAGTTTATTAGTGATGTCTGAGTGGGAGATTGTGTCAAAGGCCTTGGATAAGTCAAGGCAGGCCATATGCACAGATTTGCCCTTGTCTAGGGCTTTGGTGACTGTCTCAAAGAAGTCCATCAAGTTTAACAGGCATGATATCCCCTTGACAAAGTCAAACTGGGTGGGGGTTGAGCATATCTTTGTTAATAAGGTCCGTGATGATTCATTTCATGGCCTTGCAGATAAGTCTAGTCAGGTTAATGGGTCTATAGTTCTCGAGGTCCATGGATGCACCCCCTTTCTGCATAGGAATGATAGTAGCTCTTTTCCATTCCACTGGGATGAAGCCAATGCTTAGGCTGTGATTGAAAAGCGTGCTCAGTGGTGATGCTAATTCCTGTTTTAGCCCATGTAGAACACAGCCAGGTAGGTGTGTGTGTGTGTGTGTGTGTGTGTGTGTGTGTGTGTGTGTGTGTGTGTGTGTGTGTGTGTGTGTGTGTGTGTGTGTGTGTGCATGTATGTGCGTGTGTGTGTGTGTGTGTGCCTTCTGTGGAAGGTTGGCCACCGGGCTGGCAACTCAACACCATAAAACTCCACTGCCAATCATGAGCGGACAGGTGATCCGCTGTGGCGACCCCTAACCGGGGAAAGCCGAAAGAAGAAGAAGAAGAATAACACAGCCAGGGATGTTGTCTTTTCTCATAGTTGCTGTGTTTTTGGCCTTGGAGAAGGGATTTAAGACCTGTTCCTTGGAGATAGTAGGCAGGGTAAAGGTGCTTTGAATGCTTTGGGGTATGTGTGGAAGGAACAGGGGAGTGAAGTTTTCACTGTACCTGACAGCCAGCAAGTTTGCTATCTCCACAGGTTCGATATATGTAGTACCATTAACTATGAGTTCAGCGCAGATCTGGGCTTTATCTTTGAGGTTACAGATGCAACTAATGAGTGCCTTGTGGTTATCCTTAGTTAGGGAAGCTAATTTGGATTCGTAGTTAGCTTTGGAGGACTTCACTGGGAATCTTATTTGCTTGTTTAAGTTGAGGAGGGATTGTTTCCAGTTTAGAGACCATTCCTTCCTGCTCTTAGACAGCAATTTCTTTCTCCTATTGTATAGCCTATTAATGGCAGTTGTCCACCAGTTGGCTTACAACAACAGCAAAATATTTACAGAAGTCTACAATAGTTCTGTGGAACCACTGTGTGCAAGCATACTCAGTAGTCTGCAGCCATAAGTAGCTCTTTGTTTATCACACATGTATTTATAGCAAGAAATAGCAGCAGCTCTTATAATTTTTTTACAGCACATCCTGATGTAAATACTTGGATCTGTCAAAAGTAACTCTCAACAGTGTGTTGCCACACTGTGGACTGTGCAGGAACTCTCTCAGGTGATGGGGATCTGATTTTCTGTCAGGCTCAAGTTGTTGTCCTCTGCTATGCTCATTTGGTAACTTCCCAGCCATGTAGAGCCAAGGTGTCTTCAAACATGCAGAGTGTATACAAACAAACTAGAGCATACTAGCCAATGAAAAAAACATCCTGATGTTATAGCCAATAACAAACTGTGCTCAAAACAATAGCAGTAGCTTCTTCTCTCTCCAGGAGATACTTAGTAAATCAGTTATAACTGCAATATTTACCACAGCACAAAAATAGTACAGTTCTTTTGACATTCTCTCTAGCTTTAACTAAAGATAAAAACAGAAAATGGTCACTTCCCAGGAGTTGTAGGACCTGGTTTGTGTTTAAAGACAAGTAGTTCTCCTCAGGCATGCCCATGTAATTGTAGCCCAGCAAAATAGAGCTCGGACTAGGCTGTTGTACCACCAAAATATTCACTATTTAGGAGTTTTTCAATCTACAATGAAGGAAGACTTGTTTGCCCCATTTCTTAAGAAGTTAGCTTGGATTTTCATGGAAACTATTTGCTATTATAGTAAATAAAAAGCATACAAATTAATTAGGGACTTTAAATAATATGATAACAATGTGGCCTATCCATTACCTAAAGGGTTTAAGACAGTTTGGAAGAATAACTTTTAACAAAACTAATTTTAGCCACCCAGAACTTGACTTACCTTCCTATAGGACTATCCTCCCTGAATTTAATGACCCCTTGAAATTCCTTTCCTCACAGGGCAAAGTTCAGAAAATTAGAGTTATCTCCCCAGATTTGGGAATGAAAATGATGACTATTTTTTACAACTTCCAACAAGGATGATATGGGAGACAATTACTGAAAAGGGGGGTCCAAAAGAGGAGCAGGATTCATCAGAATGTGAAGAAATAAAAGATACGGATGATGTTGTTTATTCTTAATTTAATGTTTTAATGTTTTCAACTTCAGTGGTATTAATGTACAAAAACTCATCTTAAACTGTTTTAAAGAAGTTTAATTTTTTGTGACCAGTCTGTATTTTGATTTGTCTGATTGTTTTTTTGGAATTTAAGTTGTATACAAGGAAATTGAACTTAGCTTTATTATATAGGAACTGTAATTTTAAAGAGAATTATGCCTCTATTAACAAGAGGAGTACTTATAACCCCCATTACACTCTTGTTTCGACTATTTGAACATAAATGTGAAAGGGATATTTATAAATTTAATAGGAATGGATGGAAGTTTATGAATAGTAATCTCTTGTGGTTTAATTTGGTAGCTGATAAGACCCTATGAGTGATGACACCTGACAAAAGGAATGGGATTGTTTTAATGGATTCCACTAATTATAAGACCAGGATGCTCAATTTACTTCATAACATACATAATTACTCCCCAGCTTTTAGGGAAGAAATTGATTTAGCCTATAGGGATATCAATATGTCTATGAATGATTCAGTTTTGCAGAATATTGTGTCTCCTGTGGATCTTTGATACCCCTTTGTTATAAACCTTTAATTACGACTATTTTTGGAATACTGAAGGTGCACAATGATTGGTGTGATCCACCTATGAGGCCAATAGTAGCAGCCCAAGGGTCTAAAACATATCGTATTGCCTCATTTGCTGATAAAAAAAAAAAAACTTAAGTGCTACTTGGACAGGTGTCCTCATCTGGCTAAAGAATCTTGGGATTTTCTTGGATGTTTTCTTGATGAATGCTTGACTCACAAATTGATTTTTGTCACCTCTGATGTAGTTGATTTGTATACTTCTATTCCCCACACTCAGGGTATTGAATTTTTAGGGATTTTCTTACCAAACTGAAATGAATGGTTTATTGCTAATCTTATGGATGTAGTTCTTCACAGCAATTATATATATATAGTTTTTGAAGGCAAGATTTTAGATAAGTTAAAGGTATAGCTACAGGTGTGGCTAATGCCCTGATTTATGTCGGTCTGGTCATGTTAAGTTGGGAATGGAAATTTATTTTCCAATCTAAATGTACCTCTCATTAAAGACTATACCTAAGATTTTTGGATGATAACTTTATTTTATGAGAAGATTATATGGATAACCTACAGGAATTTCTTAGTTACATCAATAATACCCTTCTTTTGTGAGGTTTACCCATCAATATTCTAACAATTTGATTAATTTTTTGATGTGAAGATTTCAAGGGACAGTAGTATAAGGGGATTTGTTTCTAATATATGTATATCTATCTATCCTGCTATCTACCATCTATCTAGCTCTCTCTCTCTCTCTCTTTATATATATATATATATATATATATATATATATATATATATATATATATATACATATTGGAAATCAACTATTTCCGATTCTTACCTTCACTTTCAGAATATCATCCTATGACACAGAAAAAAGTTTAGTTAAAGCACAGTTTGTCTGTTTGGCCAGGATGGTATTGGATGATTTTTTTTTTCGTCATGAGTTTAGTCAACGTTGAGGAATCCAGTGGTGGTGATGGTTTGCTGTTTGCTGACTTTTTGAAAGAGAGGGAACACAAGATTGCTGATATGGACTTTTGGTCTGCTAATGTGTCTGATTCTTTTATGGAAGACTTCAACCGTTTAGAGTGCCTTATGTCCAAGGAGGCAATAGTTTTCTATGACTTAAAACTTTTGGAGAAGTATGTTTCCTTGGGCATTACTCCTAGGGGCTTACGTATTGATAGGCTGCCTGCTGGGGGGTTTGCAGATGATGAAAATGATTTGCTTCTTGAGTGGAGGCAAGTTGCACAGGAATGCACTTTGAATTGGCTTAGAATTCTGATAAAGAGGAACAGCAGAACTGTTGACAAACTATGGGGGGAAATTGTTGAATTGCAAAAGAATTTAATGGAGAAAACACCCCGTACTGTTTTTCAATGTGCTTATAAGATCATAAATGAGAAGATTAATAAGGTGGAAGTAGATGTTCTTGGTTGAAAAAAGTGTAAATTAAATAGAGATATGGATTTTGATAACGATGATGTGTATAGCTGGCAACGTAAGGGGCATCGCAATCGGCAAAAATCCAGGGTGCGCATGTCAAGGAATGAAGAGGGATCTTCTTGTTCATAGATGGAAACCAGTGGCAGCAGAAAGAGCGTGTACTTTGAAGAAATTGTCATGGAGAGTTCACCAGAGAGGGCAGAATTAACAAAAAACACCCAGGGGTTCAGCAAGTTGAGGTCGCAGGTGCAGACTCGATCTTGGAAGAATCAAGGGAAATTTTACAGGGACAAAAGACAGAAGTAAGGACAGCAATTTATTTTGACCCTTTCAGGTCTGTCAAAGTGCTGGACAATGTTTTGGACAATGATCATATAATTTTGGGCAATGCCTTACATGTTGAAAATGAGAGTTTGGATAATGTCATAGCGTGTTGTTCCTCATGTGAAAATGATTTAAATGTCATTAATTTATGTAGTATATCATTGTCTGAGGACATGGGCAATGCTTTGCTTAAAGGAACTAAATTTATACCCACTAAGCTTCCTACATTTGCAGACATCATTGCTGATATCAAAAAGTTTGTTCATAAGTTAAATTTGAAAGTGTTTTTCTCTGAATGTGAAAGATATTTGAATTTAGAAACATCAAGTGTTTCTGGCAGTGATGATTTGTTAAATTTGAGTATGTATGATATTTTTGATGAGTTTAATCTTGAAAACCACATCAGTGAAGAGAATGTACCAAATGGTGAAGGGTTTGGGGCAGGTTATGGATACATGACTGTACCATATTTTCCTGCTAATAGTACTTTTATGCCACCTAAATATTCCACAGCTATTAATGTGTTTGAGCACACAGTTTGTTCATAGGTTCATAAGTTCATAGGTTCATACTAGGCTATCTGCCCTAGGGCATTTATAGGCCTAGCCAGAGTGTGTTTGGCTTTCGCCACCCATTTTAAATGAATTTTGCTATACCCTTTTTCGAGGTTAGTATACTGTGCCTGTGTCTAACAGTGACACAGAAGTGATACCCGGGGTAAACCTACTATCTCCCATCCACTCATCAAGGTTCCTGTTGAAGAGAACCAATGAGGGACTCTGTCTAACCTGGACTGGGATTTTATTCCAGAGTGAAGGGAGTCTCTGGGTTATGAATATGTCCCTCCAGCATGTCCTATTTATTTCAGTGCTGAGGTTCAAGTCTCTCAAGCACATAGCTCGATGGGATTTGGATTTTCTGAGGTGCAGCATGTCCATTAATTCCTGGTTGGACATGGCTTTGTATGTCAGGCACAGATCGCCTCTGAGCAGGCGGTATGCCACTGAGTAGAGCTGGAGTTTCTTTAACCGGGCAGCATGTGGCATCTGTTTGAGCCCTTTGATCCTCTTGGTGAGGTACTTTTGGGGTCTTTCCAGTTGCTGCAGGTGTCTGGTAAGGTACATCCCAAAAGGGGCATCGTACTCAATTATGGGCCTGATGAGGGATGAGTAAAGAGGCACGATGACCTTCCCTGATCTAGATGTGAATCCCTTCATGATTAGGTGGTCTATATAAAATGTTTTTCTAACACTTTGGCCACATGGCTGTCAAATGAGAGATTGCTATCAACTTGGGTCCCCATGTCCCTAATTACTTCTTCCATACTTAATGGATTACCACCTATGTGGTAATTTGTGGGCACTTTGTTTTTGCCAAAGGGGATGACTATACACTTTTTGACGTTTAGCTTGAGGCCATGGTTCTGGCACCAGTTGTCTGTTTCTATGAGGCCCTTTTGTAGGATGCTTGTGTCAGCTGGAGAGTCGATTATGGTACCCAGTTTGCAGTCATCTGTGAACTTGGTCAGCCACAGTCCTTCCGTGTTCACCTGTGCCTCCAAGAAATATATACGGAACAAGAGAGGTCCCAGGACTGAGCCTTGTGGGACCCCATTTGTAACTGGTTTGGAGTCTGACATGGCTCCAGCAATTCTAACCGTGTGGGTTCTCTCTTTGAGCCAGTTTGCAACCCATCTAGTGACATAGAGGTTTATATTTAAGCTGGTGAGCTTATCTATAATGCCCGAGTGGGGTATTGTATCGAAGGCTTTTGCAAGGTCCAGGTAGGCTGTGTAGACCACCTTCCCCTCGTCAATGGCCTTGGTGACTGTTTCAAAGAAATTGACCAGGTTTAAGAGGCAGGATCTGCCCTTAACAAAGCTTAACTGGGTAGGATCCAGTGTCTGTAGGTCCCCAATATCTTTATTTATGAGGTCCATGATGATCCTTTCCATAGCTTTGCAGACCAAGCTAGTCAAGCTTATGGGGCGATAGTTTCCAGGATCCATTGAGGCACCACCTTTGTGGAGAGGGACCACTGTTGCTGTATGCCACTCTTTGCGTACATATCCTGTAGTAAGGCTGAGATTGAACAGTAGTTTTATGTTTGGGTTTAGTTCTTCTTGGGAGTTCATGTAGGATGCAGCCCGGGACACTGTCTGGTCCCATTGATGCTGTGTTTTTTGCTTTGGAGAGGGCGGCTCTTACCTGAGCATCTGAGATGTCAGGGGGGCAGTACTCTGCTGGGATAGATATTTACCCTTTTGGTGGGGAAGGGGGGGAGAAGTTTGCGCTGAACCTGTCAGCTAGGATGTTGGCAATGTCTGTGGGTTTGGTGTATTTTTTGTCATTTTGGACTATTTCTGAGCATATCTGGGAATTCCCACCAAGGTTCCTAACATAACTAAAGAAAACATTGTGATTATCCTTAGTGTCCTGTGCAATTTTTCTCTCGAAGCTGGCCTTAGACGATTTTATGTGTGCCCATAGTTTTTTGCTAATACTGATCAGAGATGCCTTCCCTTTTTGGGATTTTACTCTATCATGTAGTAGCTTCCTCCTTCTATTGTATAGTTTGTTTATGGCTGGGGTCCACCAGATAGGACGCCTAACTTTGGAGGATTGGGTCTTGGTTTTATTTGGGATTGCATGATCCACGCATTCCTGAAGGTGTTCATAGAATGCGTTTATAAAGGATTCTGCGGCCTGGGCCGTATTTTCCACAGGCACGGGGGCTTTGAGGGATTCCACCTCAGTTTTGAGGAGTGTGAAATTTGCTTTAGAGAAGTTTTTCACTGTGGTTTTCTGGGCAGGGGCTGGGGTCGGGATGTGAATATCTAGTGAGATTAGTTTATTGTCTGATCTTACAAGTGAGGGATACACTTCTGGTCTGGAGCATAGAGTCCCCATGTTGGTGATGATCAGGTCCAGTATGTTTTCCCCTCTTATGGGAGTGGCAACAAGTTGTTCTATAGCATTTGAGTTTATAAATTCTAGGAACCTTTGGGCTAGGGTGTTGGAGCTAGAGTAATTCTCCCAGTTTATGTTAGGGTAGTTGAAGTCACCCAATATAATGGTGTTTGGAGAGACCTTCATATTTTCCAGTGTTCTCAGGAAGGCTGTGTGGGGTACCTGGGTTTGGGAGGGTGGTCTGCAGCAGTCTATAAACTGGAAGGCAGTTTTACCCACTGTTAGTTGCACATGGATAGTCTCTGATGCTTTGTGCTGTGCCACCAACCTGGAGGTGTGGGTATCTTTGACGAATATTGATACTCCCCCTCCTTTTGTGGCTCGGTCCAAGTTTTGGGGCTGAAAAATATGGTATGAGGTATAATCTGGTAGTGCTGGGGTGCTCTTGGGAGCCTTGAACCAGGTTTCTGTTACTGCACAGATATCGATGTTCTCCATGCTAAGGAGAGTTTCGAGTACGTGCATCTTGAGGTTTAGACTTCTGGCGTTGAGTAGCATTACTCTTAGTTTCCTATCCTTTGTGATACCTATGGAGGTGGGTTTGTCTTTTGAGCCTTGCCTAAAAAAGGCACTATGATGTGGCAAAAGCCTTTGCCAATATCCGAAAGCCCAAGGGTGACAGGAGCAAGCCGTCCCTAGTGAAGCATTGTGGCTTGTTGAGCATGTCATCCCAGGCTGACAGGCAATTGATCCCCTTTGAATGACACTAATACTTAAGCCAATTGTTGAAATTGATCATCTTGTCTTCATATTGTGGCATCATTCTTGGTGAGGGTAAGATGCTACTCAAGTTCAGGGTCATACCGGCCTGGGCTACATGCTCAGAGAGCTCCTCTATGTCTCTTTTCATGTAGTCCAGGGAGGTACATCTCAGGTCATTCACACCAGCATGGACAACGACTGAGTCATATTTGTACTTCCCTTGGAGTCTCCTGAGTGCTTGTGTTATGTGGCAGATCCTAGCGCCCGACAGGCAGCTCACCGCGACCTTCTCCTTGTTCAGCCTGGTGAGCGGGACGTCAGTGTGCCTGACAATAGAGCCACCTATTACAAGTGTATCAGGTGTGTTGCTTAGCCTTAAGGGCTGTGACTGTTTGGCACACTGGCTTTGTGAGCTATGTGTTGCACGTGTTTTGTTTTGGGATAGCGGTTGCTTGGATGTCTGCTTTGGAGGTCTCTGCTGCTTAGGCAGATTTTTATTTAGAGCCTCCGAGTAAGTTTTTGTGTGTTTATGTGTTTGGTTTGCTGTCTTGGTAGGTCTATGTGAGACTGGAATTGTAGTGAGTGTGGTTTCCTTCTCCTCCTGACTGGCTACGCCAGTACTGAGTTGAGAGAGCTTAGCCTCCAGTTTGGCTGTATGGTTGCATCTCTCACATGTGTTGGAATTGGTTGGTAGGAGGAGAGGGTTGTCTGTGTACATGAGGCAGTTGTAACATTGCCTCAAGATTCCCAGATTCACCAGCTGGACCGGAGAGGAGATTGACAACTGTCCTTTGGACATGCTAGAATAGTATTGGGAATTCCTTTATAATTGAAAAAAAGGGCCAATGGGGAACAAAGTACTCAAGGGGAGTTTGCGAGGGTGTAGTGCTTTTAATTTTTTAGTGCTGACTTATATAATTGCTTTAGTGAGCAAGTGCCAGGCTTTAGAGTGGGAATAGGGTGTTTATTATGAGAACTAGATCAGTCCTAAGGGGAAAAGTGAAGAGCAGACTTTGTGGAGCCGAGAATGCTTTAAACCCAATTAAGCGGCGCTGCCCGATGCTCTTATACAGGGGGACATGAAAGAGCTAGAAATTGGCCCAAAACGGCCAATAGACTACCAGATTCTTGTGCTGGGAACACTCATCCAGGGATAGATAGGCTGCTCCAAGCTCCCCACTGCCACTGGTAAACAAAGAAGCCTCCCTTTATCCAAGAAAGGAAATGGGCAGCACAGAAACTTTCCAGTCCAGAATACAGCAAAGTCTGTATTTGGACTACTCTAGGTCAGGAAAGAAAGGAAACAAAGATAATTTTTTTTTCCTTTTTTGCAACAAACAGCAGGAAAATGTAATAAATATGTAACACAGGCTAGCGCACTTGAGTGTGCAGCCTCAACAGGTAAATGCAACAAACAGGACAAACTTTAAAAGTGCAGGTGCAAAAACAACTTTAAACAGTTTAAAACAGTTCAAGAAGCAGAAATACTTGCAGTTTAGCTAGATCGGACAGTCGCCCAGGTAGTAGCAGGAAAATAAACACTTGTATCAGGTTAGCAGTCACTCATTTAGCCTCTCTGCTGCTGGCACCACTCTGCAGGACCACGAGGAGCTTGGCTGAATAGTAACAAATGCACAAACTGCACCAAAGCGGGTTTTATACAGGGGGACTTGAAAGAGCTAGAAATTGGCCCAAAACGGCCAATAGACTACCAGATTCTTGTGCTGGGAACACTCCTCCAGGGATAGATAGGCTGCTCTAAGCTCCCTACTGCCACTGGTGAACAAAGAAGCCTCCCTTTATCCAAGAAAGGACATGGGCAACACAGGAACTTTCCAAAAGTCCAGAATACAGCAAAGCCTGTATTTGGACTACTCTAGGTCAGGAAAGATGGGAAACAAGGATAATTTTTTTTTCTTTTTTTTTTTCTTTTTTGCTACAAACAGCAGAAAAATGCAATAAATATGTAACACAGGCTAGCGCACTTGAGTGTGTAGCCTCAACAGGTAAATGCAACAAACAGGTCAAACTTTAAATTACAAGCGCAAAAGCATGCTAAAGCTGGCTTTAAAGCAGGGGGTTAGAAAGAGATAGGAAATGGCCCAAAATGGCCAATAAGCTACAGGTCACTGGGCTGGAACCACTCCTCAAGGGACAGATAGGCTGCTCAGAGCTCCCCACTCTCACTGGTGAACAAAGAAGCTTCCTCCTATCCAAATAAGGATATGGGCAACACAGGAACTATGACACAGCCCAGAGATCAGCAATACCTGAAGACTGGACTATTCTAGTTCAGTAAAGGTGGGAAACAAGGATTTTTTTTTTTTTTTTTATACAAAGTAGAAGAAATTAGGTACAGAAACACAGTAAATGCTTTAATTCATCTAGCGCACTTGAGTGCGTAGCCTACCAGTTAAACTAAGCAAAAACAAACTTTAAAAGTTCAAAAAACTTAGAAATACAGGCAGGAATGCAATAAAACAACTTTGCAGAGCTTATTTAGTTAAAGAAACAGAGAAGTCTATATATACAGAAAAGCAGCTAAAACACACAAACACCTCAGATGCAGTGCAACCTAGAGCACTTGAGTTGTAGCAATATTAAGGCAATGAGCTAATGACACTAGTCTGGGAGGAGTGTCACAGATCAGATTTACAGTAGAGGCAGGCAACTGCAAAGCCACCAAGTATAAGAGCAAGACACCAACTGGGAGGGAGGGTGGGGACAATAGCCTACAGACAGTAGCACTAGAGAAAGCCACAAACAGATAAATATTTGTAAAGATACAGAATGCTTTTAACTGCAGATAAATCAGTTACTTGTGCAGATTAGTTAATAGCAATAAAATACACTTGAAGACTAAAAAGCAGACAATAAAAGTGCTATATATTAATTGTTAAAAACAATAATCTGTATAAATAATAAAAAAAAAACAGGATACTTATATATCTCAGCTAACAGCTGCGGTCAACAACTCTTATCCACTCTGCTCAGTGTGTATAGACAGAAACCCTATCAAAGTTAGGGCTTAAATACCAGAAGAACAACTTTTTTACAAGAACACAAAAGAACCAGCCCCCACTCAGCAGACTATTAACACAATCTAGCCAAGTTAAAGAGAGGCTTCAGCTAGAAACAATAGCCTATAGACAGTAGCACTAGAGAAAGCCACAAACAGATAAAGATTTGTAAAGATACAGAATGCTTTTAACTGCAGACAAATCAGTTACTTGTGCAGATTAGTTAATAGCAATAAAATACACTCGAAGACTAAAATGCAGACAATAAAAGTGCTATATATTAATTGTTAAAAACAATAATATGTATAAATAATCGAAAAAGACAGGATACTTATATATCTCAGCTAACAGCTGTGGTCAACAAGTCTTATCCACTCTGCTCAGTGTGTATAGACAGAAACCTATCAAAGTTAGGACTTAAATACCAGAAGAACAACTTTTTGTTTTACAAGAACACAAAAGAACCAGCCCCCACTCAGCAGACTATTAACACAATCTAGCCAAGTTAAAGAGTGGCTTCAGCTAGAAACAATAGCCTACAGACAGTAGCACTAGAGAAAGCCACAAACAGATAAAGATTTGTAAAGATACAGAATGCTTTTAACTGCAGACAAATCAGTTACTTGTGCAGATTAGTTAATAGCAATAAAATACACTTGAAGACTAAAAAGCAGACAATAAAAGTGATATATATTAATTGTTAAAACCAATAATCTCTATAAATAATCCAAAAAAAGTTAGAGTTGAGAATGAATTTCTTAGGTTTTGTAAAGATAAGATGAATTATAATCTTAAGAAAAATTAATGGTTAGCTTTGAAGGAGTTAAGAACTAACTTGGAGAAAATAACTGTGAGACCAGCGGATAAAGGTGGAAATTTAGTTATCATGGATATGGAACAGTATGATAGTACTGTTTAGGATTTGTTAGAGGATTTGTTAGAGGAAGATGTTTATAAGAAGCTGTCTTATAACCTGTTGAACTGTTTTTGTGATGAACTTTGTGAATTATTTGAGAAAGGGGAGCGGCTTAGATTTTTGAAAGCCAATGATGTCAAAAAACTCATGGCGAATGAACCTAAGCATATATATATATATATATATATATATACATACACGATTCCCAAAATTCACAAATGTTTAAATAATCCACCAGGGAGACCCATCATTTCTGGTGTGGGATCATACATAGAGAGAGTTAACAAATTTTTAGATTCTCACTTTAAGAAATACTTGGTTAAGGTGTCATCTCACATTAAGAACACTAATGATGTTTGCAAGGCATTGCATGGTATGAAGTGGGATACTGAATTTTTTTGGGCCACGGTTGATGTAACATCTTTGTACACCAACATTGACAAATGCTGGGGTTTGGAAACTATGAAAAAGAGAGAAGGCCCCCGCACTACCTTTTTGCTATCTCTTTTAGAATTTAGTTTAACACATAACTATTTTAGGTGGAAGAGAGATTTTTATTTGCAAGTCAAGGGGACTGCAATGGGGGCAGCTTTTGCTCCTTCTTATACCGTCATCTACATGGGAGAATTTGAAAAGGAATTTATGTTCCCTAACCCATTTTTCATCAATAATGTTGTTTTTTATAAGCGATATATTGATGAGCTTATTTTCATCTGTAGGGGCAGCCAATCATTATTTTTGAAGTTTATGCAGGATCTTAATGGGAATGCACATGGGCTAAAATTCACTTGGGAATGTCAATCTAAGAAGATACCATTCTTGGATGCAGAGTTTTGTATTGGAGAGCAGGGTGAAGTTCAATATAGACCTTTCAGAAAGCCCACCTCTGTGGATACTTTTTTGCATGCCAGTAGTATGCACCCCCCTCATTTAATTAGGGCATTGCCAGAGGGAATGCACATGAGCTAAAATTCACTTGGGAATGTCAATCTAAGAAGATACCATTCTTGGATGCAGAGTTTTGTATTGGAGAGCAGGGTGAAGTTCTATATAGACCTTTCAGAAAGCCCACCTCTGTGAATAATTTTTTGCATGCCAGTAGTATGCACCCCCCTCATTTAATTAGGGCATTGCCAGAGGGAGAATTTAGAAGAATTCTTAGAAATACTTCTGAATACAAGTTTTGTGAAACATCTATGAATGAAACACAGGGAAGGTTATCATCTAGAGGATATTCTGAGATGACTCTCTGTAGGATCAAGTGTAAGTTGTGTGGGAAAGGCCACAATGGCTGGAACAGATCTAATAAGGAATGTCAGAATCAAGATGTCACTGATAGGTTATTTTTTGTAACCAAGTTTTCTAATTTTTCAGGGTTATTAGAAAAAATTGTGAGGCAGTTCTGGCACATAGCGATGGATGATATGTTGGTTGGTAAATTATTTCCCAGGCCCATCACTTTTTCATACAGCAGGTACAGTAATTTAAAGGAGCTTCTCATTAAGACATTAGATTGCCCTGAGGAAGGAGGGAATGTTGGCATGCACAGATGTGGGTACTGTTCAGTGTGCAATAGAGTTAGAAATTTGCATGGTGTTAAGATAAATGGCAAAAGTTACTTTGCTTTTGAAAGGTTTGATTGTCATTCACAAGGGGTGATCTATGTTATCGGATGTGACTGTGTTAGGCCACTATGGTACATAGGTCAGACCACGAGAAAAGTGAAAGTCCATATCCTAGATCATCTAGGGAATATTAGGAGGAATAACATAGATAGCCCAATGGCTTCTCATTTTATGTCCGTGCACAATGGCAGAACAGAGGGGTTTATTTTTAGTGTGTTGGCATGACCAAGAAGTTCTTTAGGCAATTTTAAAAAGGAATTAAACAAGTTGGAATACATAATGATAGTCAGTTATCATACATTACATCCTAGAGGTATGAATTTAGATAGCAATGTCACTTTTTGAAATCTTCTAAGATATGTATTGATTTAGGAATTTTGGAATTGCTTTATTAAATGTAGAAATGTTATTTAAACTATCATACAGATTGCTAAGTCATTGTAATGGTAGGTAATTTGTTGGGATGTTGATAGTGTTTGTATGGGGAACATCATCTGTGTGAGACTTTATTTAAAAACATAAGGGAAAAGGATAGAAACATTTATAAATTTTTGTATTTGTATGTGTTTCTTCTCAGTCAGCTATATTTAAACAGACCATTTCACTAATATAATGTAATGGCACTTTAAAAAATTGGGTGTATTTATCGTGTTGATTGATTAATTGGACAATGATATGGCATACTGGATATATAAGGAGATGGTATTTTGTTGTTTGATTTGTTCCACTGAAGGCGAACTGCCGAGGTACCAGAACACGTCTAATAAACGGATTCACTTTTTACCATCTTGTTATTGTCAGCGTTGACTTTCCAATTTTGACTGTGTTTTGTTTTTCGTTTTGTGGTCGTAAGTGGAAGTTGGATGATGATAGTATATTTTGCTTCCCCAGCTTTTAGGGAAGAAATTGATTTAGCTTATAGGGATATCAATATGTCTATGAATGATTCAGTTTTGCAGAATATTGTGTCTCCTGGGGATCTCTGATACTCCTTTGTTATAAACCTTTCATTATGACTATTTTTTGGAATGCTGAAGGTGCACAAAGATTGGTGTGATCCACCTATGTGGCCAATAGTAGCAGCCCAAGGGTCTAAAACATATCTCATTGCCTCATTTACCGAAAAAAAAAACTTAAGTGTTACTTGGACAGGTGTCCTCATCTGGCTAAGGATTCTTGGGATTTTCTTGGATGTTTTCTTGATGAATGCTTGAGTCACAAATTGATTTTTGTCACCTCTGTTGTGGTTGATTTGTATACTTCTATTCCCCACACTCAGGATATTGAATTTTTAGGGAGTGTATTTTGTCCTTTGATTTTCTTACTAACTGAAATGTATGGTTTATTGCTAATCTTATGGACGTAGTTCCTCACAGTAATTATATATATAGTTTTTGAAGGCAAGATTTTAGATAAGTTAAAGGTATAGCTACAGGTGTGGCTGATGCTCTGATTTATGTCAGTCTGGTTATGTTAAGTTGGGAATGGAAATTTATTTTCCAATCTAAATGTACCTCTTGTTAAAGACTATACCTAAGATTTTTGGATATCTTTATTTTATGAGAAGATTATATGGATAACCTACAGGAATTTCTTAGTTACATCAATAATGCACTTCTTTTGTGAGGTTTACCCATCAATATTCTAACAATTTGATACATTTTTTGATGTGAAGATTTCAAGGGACAGTAGTATAAGGGGATTTGCTTCTAATATATCTATATCTATCTACTCAGCTATCTACCATCTATATATATATATATATATATATATATATATATATATATATATATATATATGTATATATATATATATATATATATATATATATATATATATATATATATATATATATATATATATATATATATATATATATATATATATATATATATATATATATATATATATACACACACACACACACACACACATTGGAAACCAACTATTTCCAATTCTTATCTTCACTTTCAGAGTATCATCCTATGACACAGAAAGAAGTTTAGTTAAAGCACAGTTTGTCTGTTTGGCCACAATGGTATTGGATGATTCTACTTATAAACTGGAATGTGATAAATTGTTAGGAATGTTTAAACTTAGAGGGTATCCAGATGAATGTGTCTTTAATATAGAAGCAAAGGTACTTTGGGGCAACATATCAGATTCCCCACTTTATTCAGGAGAGGTTTGATGGACACTATAGAAGGTCATTTAAGTGGTCCCATAGGGGTTAACAGTACCCTCATCTGTTCTATGAATAAGGATTTTAATAGAGTTTTGTTTTATAATTCCAACCTAACATTAGATTTGTGAAAAATATTATTAAAAGAAATTGGTGCATTTTTAAATTTGAGGATGATGTTTTAAATATCGTAGGTGAGCACCCATGGTTTGTTTACAAAAAAGAAAAAAAAAAGAGAGCAAATATGTTTTTTTTTAATTTGTATTAAAAAGGACTGGTTTTGAGACTTCACTCTCTGATTTTCCAGAGGTATGAATAAACGAGAACATTGTAATCACTGCCAGTTTATTTTTGAAGGGAATAATATATGCATTGGGGATGGAGATTTTCATTACCCCAGCTGTCTGATTGTAATACTAGAGTTGTTGTTTATGTAGCCCTATGTTCAACATGTGATTCATTTTATGTGGGAAAAATGGAAATAAGTATTTCTAAATGTATTTATAAACATTATTACAACATTAAGAGGCATTCAGAAAATATTGCATTATTTAAACATAGCAAAAAAATGCCCCGGCCATGAGTTTTTCTTATTTGCTATTTTAAACAGAAAGTATCAGAACATTCAAGGGGTGAAACTTAGGAAACCATTAGAGAATATAAGGAACTTTTATAGCAATTAAGATTAGAGCTACAGTTTTGCCCAGTTTAAATGATAATATTGCTATGAACAGCATATTGAAATTAAGGGCAGCTAAACTTTGATTACAGATTGTAATAGTAGTTAAACTATTTAAGTATTTATTTTTTCTGTATATGTCATAAGGTCATGTATTAAAGTTCCTGATGTGAACATTTGATGTATTCTGGTTTCAATGCACCACTGGTATTTTGTGTTGGGTATAAGGACTGGTTTATTATGGGCTGGCTTTTTACATTTTTAAACTTTTAAAATTTTCAACCCCATTATTAATTGGGTTTAATTGGTCATAAGGTTACTGCTGATTTTATTTAAGATATTCTGGTTGTATTTGTTCTGATGAAGTCTGAATATTTGATTACCAGATGAAAGTGCTTAACTACATTAAATTATTTCATTGAAGTATTCCAGTGGTTGTGGTCTTTTTTGGTTATTTAAAGCACTGTTAGTGGTCCTTGACAGCATTTTTTTTATTTTATTTTTAGTTATTTTATTGTCACCTGCTGTTGTTTGAGATATTATATTGTCTTTAGTGGTACATTTATAATGCATGTGTAGTATTTTTTTTAACATAAGCTCTACCTGATGAGTTATTCCAGGTTAGGACATTATGTCACATACCATTATTTATATCTGACAAGGCACAAGTGCACTTCATGAATTCTTTCCAACATTTGGTTATTTCACTGCTGGGAACATCACTTTAGTCTACAGTCTGCTTTGAAGCAAAAAAAGATTGGTATGCATGAATCTGAAATTACTCCATCTACAGTTGTAAATTATGTGTTTTATAAGCATCAGAATCATGCTCACTGCAAGTCTACAAATCACTGACTGCAACTGTGTGAATCATGGTCACTGCAAATCTGCATATTAGTGACTCTGGAACTGTATGAATCATCTTTACTAGCTGCCTTATGACTATTACGTATTTTGCACCAATGTGCACACTAGGAACTTAATGTACCATATCCCATTGTTCACATACTGAATGTAGATCAATGTGTGCGTATGCACCTTTAAGAAGCTATCCAAGGTCTTGCACAAGTGTATAAATATTGAACACATGCAAGCCTGACTGCCGTTTTGTAATAAGCTGTTGGGATGTAAGCATGTATGTATGTAAGGTCTGTCTGTTAGCCACTTCTTTTGTATTTTATGATGCTGCTATCCATCCTAATGTGTTTCTATTTATAAAACCATCTAAACAAAATACCCCACCTACTTGTCATCTATGTTAGAGAGAGACAAGTGACACTGACACAAACAGGTCATCTGGCTCTATTTTGTTTCTTTTTTGGCACTGTCAGGTATTTGTTCAAGTCAGTAACTGTGCACCCACCAATTTTGCTTGCATCACTGTATGTGCAAAACATTTTTCTACCTTTTTTCTTCACTTGCATACATGAATAAAATAATTAGGTTGCTTACACTTCTTGCATTTTCTAACTGCAGGATAGAACTTTTTATCAAATTGAATTATTTTTTGTTTGTTTGTTTGTTTACTGACATTTGTTTACCAGGAAAGTCCAACTGGGTAGATGCCATTTTCAGGGGAGGCGTAAGGAGAAAAGCTTTAAAGTGTTACAAAAACATTTTAAGAACAATAATTTTACAATCTTCAAAAAATATAAAAACATCTACAGTTTACATAAGTATACCAAATTAAACATAATGTGACAACATTCATTAAAATAGATACAATTTATTTATTTATTAACATTTGATAACCAGGTTGTATCCAACTGGGCAAAAAAAAAACTGTTTTCAGTGGAGACCCGGGGAGAAAAGCTCTCAAGTAATGTTACAATAATTCAAGTAATAATGCATGGTGCAGTATATAAGGTTACTAAAAAGTAAAGACATAATACATAATACAATACATAATACAATAAAGCCAAGATAGGAACAAAGATCATCATGAACACATAAGTATGAATAAAGATAAAAAGAAACATAGAAATCAAAAAAATTTGAGCTAATAAACAAAATTTTATTTTTTTTTATAAGTAATGTATGTTGGATGGCAGAGTAATATTGCTGAGAGTAAAAAGAAAGTCAGGAAAATAAGCGAAGTCAAGAGCAGGGTAAGGATTATATAATGAAGAACAAAATTAATGATCCCCATCTCAATGCTTCAAAAACTATTTTTATACCTAAACCTAATTCTGATTCTCAAAACCCTGACAATTATAGACCAATTTCATTAATAAATGTAGATATGAAAATTTTAACCTCTATTATAGCTAATAGATTAAAAAAAGTTATGCATCATATTGTATCTAGGGAACGTGCTGGTTTTATGGCAAATAGACAAACTAGTGATAATACACTTACATTACATATTTTAATAGCTTATGCTAAACAGAAGAACCTTAAAATGTTTGTGCTTATAGTTGATGCACAAAAAGCTTTTGACAGGGTTGATATAGACTTTTTGTTTGAAATTTTACCATATTTTAATATATCTCATGAGTTTGTTGAAGTGTTAATAATTCTGTATAGTAATCCTTACACCACATTGTATATAAACAGAAATTTTTCTAAAAGAATACCAATCAAAAATGGAACACGTCAGGGTTGTCCTCTGTCGCTTTTATTATTTAATATATACATCGAACCGTTATTCCTATACATTAAACAGAATGTATACCACAATGCCCCACTAGTTTATGGAACAAAAATATCAATGGCAGCGTTTGCAGATGACCTGAATATTTATTGTACAACTCCAGTCTCAGACACTAAAAAGTTACTAAAAGCGATAGAGAATTTTTCAGAAGTTTCCAACTATAAAATTAATCTAAAAAAACTAGTATTTTCCCATTGCGAACTCCCAAACCCTTTTCACTGTTGCCTCTGGTGGGACAAATAATGTGTAACGATAATATTAAATACTTGGGTATTGGCTTCGCTATGGCTGATAAGGATTTTTATGTTACCAATATTAAAACAGTTTGGGATCAAATAGTATCTGATTTGGGTAGATGGAAGAATCTACGACTACCAATATTATCAAAGGTATCAGTTATCAAAATGAATATATTACCACGATTATTATATATTTTCAGATCTGCTCAGGTAGTAATTTCAAAAACATTTTTTAAACGAATTCACAAAGAATTAGCTAAATTTATTTGGGAGCCGAAGAAAACAAGGATCTCATATGAAAAATGAATGACTCCAAAACATAGAGGTGGATTGGAGTTACCAAATTTTGAAACTTACTATTTTATAGTAAATTCAAACAGGCTTCTAAGAATCACTAATTATAATATAACTAGCACTAAATGGATTCCTACCTGGGTAGTTCTGAATTATAAATATATTTTACATTTGAATATTAATCCTAAAGCCATACCCTTTTTAGGTAAATAAACCTTGAAACTATATGGGTTAATGGCTCACATTAAACTATATGTAATGTCCCTACAAACTTTATTTCAATCATTAGATCTTGCTCAATATATGATGGCTTATCAACCCTTTCATAGAAACCCTAATCTGAGACTAAATAATAAATTAATTGATCTTAAAGAATTCCCCTTAATAATCAACTTAGCTTTAATAGATATTTCTACACTTCTTAAACTCTCGGCTAATCAGATAAGAAAAGAATTAAATTTACCTAAAAATTATCTCATTATTGTAAGACAAATTAGGGAACTTTCTATAAGTTACTTTAAAAATTTTAAACCCAGAGAAGAGAATATAATTAAATGCTCAAATTTGTGGCAAGCTCTCCAACAAGATATTAAATTTATAACAGCAGCAAATAATTTAATAAAGGAGTTTAAATTCCAAGATAAAGTTCTTGTGTCAAAATATTGGAAAGAGAAAATGCCAGAGATAGAAGACAGTCATATGATAAAAGCAATCGACTTGACTATAAAATCTATTTTTCTTCAAAAACTGATGTATACCCAGTTGATGATATGGAATAATGCGTATTATACATGCCTTAGCATTCATACATTTAATTCCAAAAATTCACCAGTTTGTCCATACTGCAAGGATCAATCTGCTGATCTTCTTCATATGTTCTGGAGTTGCAAATGCATATACAAACTTTGGAACTCACTTAAGATACAACTTCAGAAAATGGGTTACCAAAGTTCAACATTGTCATGAGAATTCATGATTTTACATATTCCCCCAAAAGAACTTTCTAAATCTCAATGTACTGTATCAATCAATAGTTTCTTATTAATGAAGCTATACATAGCTACTAATTGGTTGGACCCATCCATAACATCATGGAATAATTTTAGAGTATTAGCAATAAGGCATATAGTAGCTCACAAACTACTTTTGAATCAACATAATAAAAATATTAACTATCCAAAAATATGGGAACAAGTATTTAATATTGTATTAGCGTAACATCTTATATTTGAATTTAGCAAGAATTGCTACACTTTTAAGAAACTCTGTAACAGCAACTTTTTATTACTCGAATTGATCTTAACCACTTTTATACTCTTTGTGTATAATTCAATGTGTTACTTGGAAGCATTTATGTAAATATTGTATATATGTTATGGAGTTAGTGTTAGTTACATTAGTTGGTAGTTTTTTCTTAATTTTCTGTATTGTTTTAATTTTGTATGGAATATAAGAAAACAATAAAAATTATTATTGAAAAAAAAAAAAAAAGAGCAGGGTAGGGAAAATAGCTTAGCCAGAGGAAGTGCAAGAGCATAACCAGGGATATGAGAAACATTTTATAAGGAGCTGTTTAAAGTTATGAGTATTAGGAATAGACAGTAGGTGCTGGGGAAGGGAATTCCAAGATTTGGCTATGGCTGTTGTTGTTGTTGTTGTGTCTTTCGGCTTTTCCCGGTTAGGGGTCACCACAGCAGAACTCTGGTCCGCTAATGATTGGCAGCATGCCGAGTTGCCAGCCCTGATGCACAACCTTCAACAAAGGTACACCCATTCACTCATGTCTCCATGCAGAAGATGCTGTAGCTGAGAATTGAACCGGACTGTGTCTTACTGTGAGGCGACAATGCTACCGCAGCACCACCACCGTGTGGCTGTATAAAGAATCACCATGAAAGTTGCGGGTTTTGATAACTTTGAGCAAGATTTCATCAGCTGACCTGAGTGAGGTAAGATTAGTATAGGGTTAAATAAGGTCGGATAGGGCTGGACAACAGTCTGGTTTATGGATAACAGAGTGGGCTACTGTTAACTGGTTTAGGGTGAGTATGTTTGGGAGTTCTATCCAGTTTAGTTTTTGTAGGCCAATGCAATGGTGAGATCTATGGGTAAGGTTAACAGCAAATTTAGAAATTTTATTATAACAACTTCCAGGTTATTCAGGTCTGATTTACAAAGGTTTGTAAAGACCTGAGAACAGTAGAGAAGGGTGGATAGGAGGTGAGTCCTGGCAGTAGCTATTCTAGCTTGATTAGATAGATATGGTTTAGCCCTATATAGAGCACCTAGTTTAATTTGGACTTTTTTCATTGTTAATGAAATATGTCTGTCAAATTTTAGGTTGCTGTCTAGGGTAACACTGAGGAGTTTTGTTTGTTTGACAGGTTAGATTTTTATGCCATTGGAGGTGAAGGTAGAGAGATGTTTTTTTTTTTTTTTTTTTTTTTTTTTGGCGGAATCGAAAAACACCATAGATTTTTTTTTTGTTAGGGTTTAAAATGAGTTGGTGGTCTGATAGGCATTTTTCAATGTCATGAAGGGCAGTCTGAGACTTTTCTTGGAGTTCATTTAAGGAATGGGCAGAGCAGATAAGGGAAGTATCATCTGCATATTGAATGATAGAGGCAGGTGTAGCTGCGGTATGAAGATTATTAGTAAAAATAATAAAGAAAAGATGGCCCAGGATACAGCCTTATGGGATGCCAACAGTGATGGGTAGAAGGGGTGAAAGTTTGTTATCTCATATGTGTGGGTTGTTTACAGTTGGAGAGATAGCTGTAAAACTAGTGTAGGGTATCGGAGCTGAAGTTGAGTGAGGCAAGTTTGTTGAGTATTTGATGAGATACAGTGTCAAAGGCTTTTGACATATCAAGGAAGGTGGCAGAGAAAATGTGGTTATTGTTTTTGAGGTGGTTTATAGTATTGGTGAAACCTAATAGAGAGGTGTTAGTACTATGTTTGGGGCAGAAACCATGCTGAGTAGTAGACAGAAGGTTATGCTTTAGGAGGTAGTCTAATATCTGTTTATGTAGGCATTTTTCTAAGATTTTAACAAGTGGTAAAAGTATAGCTATAGGTCTATAGTTAGAAAGGTCAGTAGAGGACCCTCCTTTGTGTGTGGGTATGACATGAGATATTTTCCAGAGAAGAGGAACACAGTGTTCAGAGACAGAGCAGTTAATTAGAATAGATATAGGATATGAGATAGCTGTAGCAGCGAGTTTCAGAAATTCACCCGGTAACTGATCTGCAGCAAGAGTACATGGTTTTATTTTAGTTAGGAGATTTTGTATATAATTAGTCTGGATCGGTTTAAGAGAGAATGGAGGAGTATTGAGGTCAGTGGGGTGAAGTGGTATGGAAAGTTTGCAATTGGCAGTATTGTTAAGCAATGAGGTGATGGAGGTGATAAAGTGGTTATTAAATTGTGTGGCTATACAGTCTATAGAGCAATTATTTGGGGCTGGAGTGGATGGTTTTCCTGGGTTTAGGAGGAGGTTGTTTGATTGCCAGAATCTTTGGAGGTTGTTTTGGTGTTTAGTTGTCATGTTTGCAAGTACGTTTTTTTGTCATGTCTAATTTGCTTTTTGACCTGGTTGCTGAGCTGTTGGTAGGTGGCATAATTGTTGTTATTTTTGTCATTGTGATGGCGAGTCTAGGCTTTGTCCCACTGTTTAAGTAGTAGAATAGTATCTTTATATAAGTAGGGAAGTTGTTTGGACTAGTGCAAATTTTCCTGAAAGGAGTGAGATTATTAAGTACTTGCAGGAAAGCATTACTGAAGTACTGAATCGCAAGATCCAATTGTAGGGTTTTTAGAGGTAGCCAGTAATATTCATGTAATAGGGTGTTGAATAAAGAGGGGGAGAACTGTTTTTTCTATTACGTACATGTCAATATGCAATATTATTGATATCCTGTGTACATTTTCTGATAAGGTAGGTTGGGTGGTGGTCACTTAGAGAATTGGAGAGGCAACCTGTGCCATAGCTATTTTTGGATTTGTTTGTTAAGATCCAGTCAAGTAAAGAATGCTTGTTGATGACCTTGTCAATGCGTGTAGGTTGAGAAATATTTTGAGTAATGGGTAAAGGCATAAAAGTTGATAAAGTTGATAGGGGAGTCAGAGGAACAGGTAAATCGGTCAAAATTAAAATCACCAAGTATGATAGTCTCTTGAGGAAAATTAGAGGATGCCCATTCTAAGATGCTTTCAATATGTGAGAGGTTGTTAGCAGGTGGGAGATAGACACCTATTATGATAATGGATTTTTGGACGTTGATATGTAAGTATACTGGTAAGATTTCAACGTTAGGGAGCTGTAGTAGAGAGGTGGTGAGCTGAACTAAATTGAGATGGTCCTTATAAGTTATAGCAATATCACCACCATGTTTGGATAATCTAGCCTTTCTGATAACACTATAGAGAAGAGTAAGTAATTCCTCAGTTTTTGTATGTGGTTTAAGCCAGGTTTCAGTAATTATGGCTATGTCTGGGGAGTACAGGGCTAGACAGCATAGAATTCATGTATTTTCTTGAGGAGACTTCTAAGAATGAAATGTATTACAAGTAGGTCTGAGCTAGATACTTTGAGTGGTGTGAGTTGGGATTTAGTATTAGTAGACTTTGTAGGATGTGGTGGGTCAGGAGTAGTGGAGTAAGAGGGGCCTGGGTTTGGGTGTATGTCAGACTGGAATTTAATAAGGGTGAGCCAATGGAGCATGATAAAGTTTAGTTTGGAGAAAAGCTTATATTGCTCATAAAAGGAATGTGAGGGACTATGGGAGTGCTACTGTTTTGGAGATAAATATATTGAATTAAAAGTATTGAATAAATGAGGGGAAATGTGAATTATGTCTCTGTTATTGTGGAGGGTGAGGAAAATGGGCAGAGCTGGAGAGTGGTAAAGTAATAGATGATAGGAGTGATAGGAGGTCAAGTACAAGGTTAGAATTAGTAAGGGTAATAAGAGTGTGATGGAGATGATTGGCTTTAGAAAGGTTATGGTAAAATATACCTTTGGAGATAAAGCTACAGTGGGGGTGGGGTTATAGTAAGATGAGAGCTAGTTAAGAGAGTAGAGATGGGTGGTGAAGAAAAAGATGCAGGTATATAAATAGGGGTATATAGAAAGATATATGGTCAGAATTTATCTGACAATGATTTAATAGTTTGATAAATTTATGACAGTTTAGATAAATTAAAGGTAAGTTAGTATAAACAAAAAGAAAATAAAATATGAAGTGAGGGAAAAAAACGGGTTATGGAAAATTTAGCTAGAGAGCTTGAGGAGAGAAATTGACTTGAAGTTACAAAGTGAATGAAGTAGGAGAGTAAGGGGGTGTATGGAGTGAATAGGTACTTGGTCATATTTAGGAATATAATTTATCCTTGGGCTGAACAAGAACAGAGGTAGATTTTGGCAAGGAAGCCTTTCAGGATGATTATAAAGGGCTGGAGGGAGGATATTGGCCTGATGGATATATGTTAGCA
The DNA here is from genome assembly GCF_019279795.1 of Protopterus annectens. Classification (NCBI taxonomy): domain Eukaryota; kingdom Metazoa; phylum Chordata; order Ceratodontiformes; family Protopteridae; genus Protopterus; species Protopterus annectens. Next base: position 1,519,595,892 of record NC_056725.1, on the reverse strand, counting down.
GTTCCAGGCCTTAACAACATGGCATGAGTACAGACCATGCCCAGAAGATTTGATAGGTTTGTGGATAGAGAGAAGTTGTTGTTCACTGGAACATAATAACAGAGAGGGATCATAGTTTTGTAGAATGGTACTTAGTGTTGAATAAGAAGATTGACACTAGATAATTGTATAGGTGGAAAGAAGCTGTGCCTATGCTAGTTGATGGGGTAGTTACAACCAGTTTAAGCTTTTTATTGTTATACATTGCTGGGTTCTGAAAGAATAATTTGCTGCAAACTTAGCCATTTTATTATAACATTGTTCACATTTTGCATGCTATGATTCTTGGAGATTAATAAGGATTGGAAGCACCATAAATTAGTGAGGGGAGGAGGTATGTAGCAACAAGTATAGTTTTAGCTGCATTAGTGAGAATGTTTTTCACTCTATAAGGCATCCCTAGATTACTGGAAGTTTTTTAAACAATTTTGTATATTCAGGTTAAATTTAAGACCATCATCCACTATCATCCTTAATAATTTGCTATGAGAAGTCATTTCAATTGCTGCATTATTAAGAGAGAGGATTTTCAATTTTGTTTTTTCATAAGAGAGATTGTAGGAAAAAAAATTTTTTTTTATTGAACATGAGTTGTGAGCTACAAAGCCATGTTTCACTGTTTTTTAAAGATTCCTGAGTAATTTTCTGGAGATGTGCCAGGTTGTCTGATGTACATATGAGTGTGGAGTCATCTGCACATTGTATTAGGGAGGCCTAATGTGTGGAGGGTGTTTGTGAGAATGCTAAAGAGGAGAGAACAAGGATAGAGCTTTGTGGTACACCATTGGTGGATGGGAGGTATGGAGAGAGACTGGAGTGCCATTTTACTGACTCATGCCTATTGGACAAGCTGTTTTTGAACCACAGAAGGTTGGGTTGAGATAAACCTAATGAGGACATTTGAAGTAGAAGTTTGCTATTGCAAACGATGTTGAAGGCTTTAGAAAAGTATAGAAATAAGGAAGAAACTAATCTGCTATTATCACTGGCTTTATTGACAGCATGTTTAATGGTTAGAAGTGCAGTGTTTGGGATGGATGGATGGAAGCCATGTTGTGTGGGGATAGGAGTTCTTCATGCAGGAGATACTTTAGCAACTGTTTCTGAATACATTTTCAAGTATTTTTGGAGAGGGGGGTAAGATTGCTATAGGTCTAAAGTTAATGATGTTTGTTGAATTTCCTCCTTTGTGTATAAGGATAATGTGTGTTTTTTTCCAGAGAGAGACAATGTGGGATTCCTGGACTGGGCTATTTATAAGGAGTGAGACAAGATAGGCAATGCTACTGGCTGCTATTTTAAGGTACTTTCCTGGAAGGTCATCAGCTGAAGTATGTGGACATAGGTATGTAGTGACATGTGGCCATTGGGCATGGTTGGGATTAAATAGGGGAGAATCTTTGGTTAGGGATGCTATACTATCTATGAAATAAAAGTTAAATTCCATTCGAGTAGTAAGTTATTGGGAGAGGGTTTAGGGTTAAATTTTTTGGCTAGGATGTAAGACTTCTTTAATGCCTGACCAGCATTTTTTTAGGGCTGAGTTTATTATTGTTCTGAAATTTGTTATAGTGTAGTTTTTTGTCTTCATTTATTTCCTTTTTAGTACAGTTGCAAAGCATTCTGAAGTTTTCGAGATACTGTGATGTTTTATATGTTTGCCATTCTTTCCATGCTTTTTCTCTATCCTGCATTAGCAATCTATTCTTTTTGGATAGCCAAAGTGCATTATTTATCATTCCTTCCTTCTAGGATGTGCAAGGTTATTTAGGATATTTAGGAAGCTGTAGTGATTTTATTTACATCATCTAAGGGGAGGATTTTTAGGATGTTCCAGTTATATTTTGGGATAATAACAGAATTGGAGCACATTTGTATAGAATGATACTTAGTGCTGGACAAGTAGATAGCTACTGTATAATTTTATAGGTGGCAAGAAGCAGTACATATGCTACTTGATGGAGTACTTATAACCAGTTGTTTAAGTGGATGTGTGAGATGTCCGGTTGTATAGGCTGAGAGATGGTCACTGTTAGAGTGATATTAGATCCGTGGTGGCGAATTTACTAAGGTTTGATACTAGGATCCAGTCTAATAAGGGGTTTGATGTCTTACTATAATGTGTTGGGCAATTAAATAGTTGTGTGCAACCTTATAACTGCATACTGGAAATAGGCCAATTACTACTGAAAGAAATCAGCTAATAGCTGGCATAGAGCAATTAATGATGAGGCACAAAGTAGAACAGGTTTTCCTTCATTTACTGAATGCAGAAAGCAGGAAGCTAGGGAGACTAAGTAACTGGCATATGCAGTGTAATCTACTGGTCAAGAGAAAGGACAATGCTACAGTGGTCAGCTTAGTAAGTGATCCTTAGAGTACAAGGACTACTCCTTTGGAGAGAATGTCACATGTGCATTACAGCACAGAACAGGCATTTATTTGACTAGTTAAATATTAATAGATATCAAGGTTCTTGATGTTAAACTTGCTTTCCTTGCACAATGGCAATATTCCCAACAGCCACCTAAAACAAACTGGAGGTTGCTGAGCTGATTACATTTCATTCAGCTACAGTATAAGATGTGTGCACAGCAATTACTTTGTTTTGTCATCATATTGTTGGAAGCATTTCTCACATTTTCATTTTTCTTGTTAATATTATCTACATAGTGCTAACAGGCTTTAGCTTCATTTTAATTTCCCACACGTTGAAATCTTTAACCAGATTGTTACTCAGTTGTTACTCAGTGCTTACCTTCATAGATTTCCCTGCATTAATTCAGATTCTGACAAAAGCTTTTTTTTTTACTTTCTCATCTTTAATGACAGAGACAATCATGTAGCTTACAAAAGTTACATTCTTTAACTTTATGCTGTTACATGCATAACAACAGCCTTCTCCGAACTTTAATGACAAATACATGGGAAGATCTTTTTAGGCTTACAACAGTACTGGATCTGTCTATAATGATAATCACATCAATCTTCTGCTCTTCAATGAAACTGAATGTATTAAATATCTAGATGCATCATGTTCTGTCAATGAAAGAAAAAATGCAGCTTGCACCTTCCTATTTTCATAATCTAAATCAGTAACAATGTTGTAAAGATTGCAGTTCTGTACTTCCAAATGTCTTGCAAAGTACCTAATATTACCAAAGTTGCAAGTGGAGTAGTTGGCCAGATGGAACCCAAAATGAATGAATCAGCAGTTATACTGAAAAGGAAATGGTACAGCCAACTGTATTCAAAGGAACAAAGTATTTCTCATTCGGACGTGCTTGTTTTAGCTTCTCCTTTTGTAACACATTTGCATGACATTTTTCCATTTTGTTAGCTTTTTAAAGTTTTCTTGTTTTTCTGCTTGGTCATTTCAATTATTAGGTAATGTTTTTTAAAGGTATGCAGTGGCACATATGACCCAAAATATAATGTCATCAGTTATAAGATTTGTTTCATCCTTCTTTGTATTAACTATGTTGTAGCACAATTGCTCTTGGAGGTCAGGGGTCATTTTTCAAATTATTGTTGGATTTTTAAATCCAGATCCTCTCAAGACTGGAAAGGAAGCTAAGAATGCTACCTTTCACTTGCCATTTCTTATAGGTTCATAGGTTCATAGGTAGGTACTAGGCTATCGGCCCTAGGGCCCATACAAGCCTAGCCAAAAAATGTACCCTGGCTTTCGCCACCCAAGAAAATTATTTTCTTGTGCCGCTGTCAAGCAGAGCCACAGAAGTGATCCCCGGGGTGATGTTCCCATTTCCCATCCAATCATCAAGATTTTTCTTGAAGAGTGCTAATGAGGAGCTCTGTTTGACATAGATAGGTAGTCTGTTCCAGAGTATGGGAAGTCTCTGGGACAGGAATCTATCCCTCCAGCATGTTCTGTTTATTGTGGTGACAAGGTTAAGGTCCCTAGAGTGTGTAGCTCGGAGGGATTGGGATTTCTTTAAGTGGAGCATGTCCAACAGCTCTGGGTTTGACATAGCTTTGTATGTTAGGCAGAGATCGCCCCTGAGTAAGCGATGTGTGATGGAGTAAAGCTGTAGCTTTTTGAGACGGTCTGCATAGGGCATCTGTTTGAGGCCAGTAATCATCTTTGTGAGGTATTTCTGTGGTCTTTCCATTTGTTGTAGATGTCTTGTGAGGTACATACCAAAAGGGGCATTGTACTCTATAATGGGTCTAATGAGTGATGAGTAGAGGGGAACAATGACCTCTTTTTTTCTGGATGAGAATCCTTTTCTGATGAGATGAGCCACGTAGAAGGATTTCCTGACCACTGTGGCGATGTGATTATCAAAGGAGAGACTACTGTCCACCTGTGTCCCAAGGTCTCTTATCACATTTTCAGCATTAAGAAGACTACCAGCTGTGTGGTAGTTCATGGGTACAGAGTTTTTACCAAAAGGGATGACAATACACTTTTTGGCATTGAGATTCAGGCCATGGCTTTGACACCAGGTATCTGTCTCAGTGAGGCCCTTTTGTAGTTTGTCCACATCGTTAGGAGTTTCAATTATGGCTCCTAGTTTGCAGTCATCTGCAAACTTTGTTAGCCAAAGACCTTCTGTGTTGGCCTGCACTTCAGAGAAGTAGATACCAAACAGGAGAGGACCCAGGACTGAACCCTGTGGTACTCTACTTGTCACTGGTCTGATGTCGGATTTGGAATCCGCTACTTTCACAGTGTGGGTTCTGTCTGTGAGCCAGTTGGCAACCCATCTTGTGACATAGGGATTTATACCTAGTTTAGTGAGCTTATCTATAATTCCAGAGTGGGGGATGGTGTTGAAAGCCTTGGCGAGATCTAGATAAGCTGTGTGAACCATTTTACCCTCATCTATGGCTTTGGTGACTGCTTCAAAGAAGTCAATCAGGTTTAGGAGACATGATCTGCCTTTTACAAATCCAAACTGAGTAGGATCCAGAGTTTGGAGATTACCAATGTCTTTGTTTATGAGTTCCATGATGATACGTTCCATGGCCTTGTAGACCAGGCTCGTCAGGCTAATGGGGTGGTAGTTCCCGGGGTCCGTCGTGGCTCCCCCTTTGTGGAGTGGGATAACTGTTGCGGTGCGCCATTCAGTGGGTACAAAGCCTGAGGTGAGGCTATGATTGAACATGGTGCTTAGGTAGGGTGCCAGTTCATTCTGTAGTTCATTTAGAACGCAGCCTGAGATATTGTCAGGTCCCATGGATGCTGTGTTCTTGGCTTTGGAGAGTGTGTTTTTTACCTGTGCAGCCATGATTATAGGAACTTTGCATTCTTCTGGTATAGAGATGGGCCCTCTAGGGGGTGAGAGGGGGGGTAAAGTTAGCACTGAACCTATCTGCTAGGATGTTGGCAATATCAGTTGGTTCTGTATATTTAGTGCCATTATGCTGTAACTCAGAGCAGATCTGAGTGTTCCCATTTAGATTCTTGACATAGCTATAGAATGCTTTGTGGTTGTCTTTAGAGTCAGTGGCAATTTTGTTTTCATAACTAGCTTTGGAGGATTTTATGAGGGATCTCAGCTTCTTACTGAGGTTGACCAGGGAGTTCCTCCAGTCATGGGATTTTACTCTTTTTTGCAACAGTTTCTTTCTTCTGTTGCAGAGTTTGTTTATGGCAGAGGACCACCAGATTGGCTTCCTTTTTTTGGAGGATAACATCTTGGTTCTATTAGGGATAGCATGAAACATGCACTTGTGTAAGTGCTTATAAAGTGCATTTGTGTAGGATTCAGCAGTCATACCTCTATTGTCCGTCTGCATGGGTGTCATGAAGTTTTCCACTTCTGTCTTAAGAAGTGTGAAGTTGGCTTTTGAGAAGTTTTTTTACGATGGTTTCCCTAATTGGGGCTGGGGGTGGGATGTGGATGTCTAGGCTGATATGCTTGTGGTCGGATCTGACCAATGAGGAATTGACCTCTGGTGTGGAACACCGGTTTCCCATGTTGGTAATGACCAGGTCTAGGATATTGCTGCCCCTGGTGGGGGTGTGAATAAGCTGATCCAAGGCATTGAAATTTATGAATTCTAGAAAACGTTGAGCAAAAGAGTTGGTACATGAGTAGTTTTCCCAGTTAATGGTGGGGTAGTTGAAATCACCCATTATTAGGGTGTTGGGTTGTACCCTAATACTTTCCAGTGTACCAAGAAATGAGGAGTGTGAATCCTGAGGCATGGTGGGGGGTCTGTAGCAAGCTACAATTTGGATTGTGGTCTTGCCCAGAGTTAGTTGCACTTGAATAATCTCGGATGCATTATGCTGTGCAACTAGCCTGGAGGTGTGGATATCCTTAATGAATATGGACACGCCTCCGCCTTTAGTGCTTCTTTCTGGGTTAGGTGGCCAAAAGTTGTGGTATGAATTGAAGCCTGGTAATGCAGGGGTGCTCTCTGGAGCTTTGAACCAGGTCTCTGTCACTGCACAGATGTCAGTGTTCTCCATTTTAAGGAGTGCCTCGAGTGAGTGCATTTTGAGGTTTAGACTTCTAGCATTGAGTAGCATTACCCTCAGATTTTGCTTGCTTGCACCTGTTACGGTGGTGAATTTGTCATTTGAACCTTGCCTAAAAAAGGCACTATAGGGGTGGCAAGAGTCTTAGCCAGTATCCGGAATCCTAAGGGTGACATGTGCAGGCCATCTCTGGCAAAGCATCGTGGA